>NC_063059.1:27135273-27435273 GCF_018812025.1 Megalobrama amblycephala | reverse complement strand
CATGGCCTTGTCTCAACTTTTTTGAGATGTGTTGATGCCATGAAATTTAAAATCAACTTATTTTTCCCTTAAAATGATACATTTTCTCAGTTTAAACATTTGATATGTCATCTATGTTGTATTCTGAATAAAATATTGAAATTTGAAACTTCCACATCATTGCATTCTGTTTTTATTCACAATTTGTACAGTGTCCCAACTTTTTGGAATCGGGTTTGTAGTTGGAACAAGTTCATCTTTTTGAGTAATTATCTTAAAAACTTAAAAAACAACAACAATTTGTTGGTTGAACATAATTTCATTGGAATTTGTCATAGTTCAAAAGATTGATGGATTAATTGCAGTTGTTTGCCAGTGAATCCTAAGGAAATCTTTGTTTCAGATACCACCTGTTTACTTCCAACCAGGGCGGTAACCACCATAAACATTGAGGTGGTCCCTCCCAATAATTAGAAATGGCCAAATTGTCCCCCCTAATATTCAATATTACTGATACTGCTCTGCTGCTCTCCATTATGCATTGCTCTGTTTGTTGTTAGGATGAAAAAAAAGTTTTAAAAGTTACATTTTTGGGCTGGTCTGCCTCAGCAGTCTAAAGGCCTGTACACACCGGGATGAATATCGCACGCGTTTATCACCAGCGTTTTTCGAGACGTTTTTTTGTATTCATACCCAAGCGATTTTCACTAGTGATGCACAGAGTGAACATGCAAATTCACTCCCTGACAGTGTGTGGTGCTTGTTCTAACGGTGCAAATAAACATACTTATGATATTAATTACACGGTATACTGATACACGACGTAGGAAGCTAGGGAGCTGTTTGAGATGCAGGGATAGTTTGTAGGGGTCTTCCTCATCTACTAACTTCCTCTTCGTCGTCTTGGTATCAATGTGTGCTCAGCAAGAGCGATTTGTGCTTGAGTGCCACCAAGTCGTGTTTTACTGTAACTTCAGCATCTCCAGGCATGTGAACAAAAGCACCACTCTCATTGGTCGGCCAGTTTTTAACACGGCGCGTCAAACCAAAAAAATGAACCCGTCAAACATTAAAAAAATGTGTGCACACTCACATTGGCGCCCTTTGTTTAGTCACGAGGTGTTAAACGTCGGTGATAATCGCGTGCGATATTCATCCCTATGTGTACAGGCCTTAACAGTGCTCATCACTGGCAGAATGAGTGAGCTGACCAATCAAATCAAAGAAGGCGGGGCTTACTGTTCACAGAAGATGAGTGCGAATTCCAATGCAACGCTTTTGTTTTAGCAGTGAAAGAGTATGTAGCTAAACATTTAATATTTGACGACTGTTTATGATTGAAATATTCAGCGACTGACAATAATATCCAGTGATGCAAACTACTCAACATTTTTATGAAATTTACCCATTTTGTATTGAAAACACGCTATTATTTGATTAATATATGATTAACGTAATTCATAACTGAATGTGACAAGACAAGAAATGTTTCGCGTTTTTGAAATATTAGACATACAAATAAGAGCGAATATATATAAAAAAACTTTGCAAATAGTTTAAATTAAATAGTTTAATTCCTTTTAATTAAAAAAAATTACCTCCTCCCCACCCGTTACTGCCTTGCTTCCAGCTAGCATTTTTTGTTGGTACCTGGTTGTAGTTTTACTAAGAATTTTTCTAGTACTAATTGAATAAAGATCTATATCTATTAGAAAATAATGTTTTTATATGGTAAAACTTAAAAATATTATTCACTATTTTGTCATTTACTAGTATTAAAAAGTAGCCTGCATATAGTAACAAAATTTATACCAGTGTTTTAAAGAATAAATGTTAAAACAGCTTGCCATACATACACAGATACACAGACACACACACACACACACACACACATACATGCGCACATGAGAAAGCGACAGCGGATTACAACCTCCAGCGCCCGCGCGCACATCTGCCTGGATGTTTACGTAATATATACAGTCTCTCTACGAGCTTCGGGTCAAAGAGACGCCTTCCGTTTTGATTTACACAACATCTGATATTTTTGTATCGAGCCATGTCACCGTGCGTAAATACGCGCAAGGTTTCCGCGCCGTCCCTTTAACCTGAAAACGATTGGATTCTGTCACCTCAGTACGCAATAAGACCGTTTTTCATCGTTAGCGACTGCGTGGACGGCGCTGGTCACTCCACTGGGCATGTAAACGCGTCCTGCGCGTCTCTGCGCACTCGACCTTTTTATGATGAACGGCGAGGATGTGCTGGCGTTAACGGCACCGCTATGGTCGCCCGGTCCCCTGAAGATGCACTGGATGTAGAAGTATAGCCATGACTGCATGTGTGAGAGAGGGTGCTTGAGTGTGTGATTGAACAGGATGGGGAAAGAACAGGAACTCTTGCAGGCGGTGAAGACGGAGGATCTGATTACCGTCCAACGGCTCCTCCAGAGACCCAAACAGGGCAAAGCGAGTGAGTATCACACCCACCGATCTTTAAATGTCTCATCACACCCTTCACACACCCCCTTGCTATTGCTTCAATGACCACTCTGGCACGGGTTTTGAATATGTGCTATTATATAGCAAAACACTTTGCTTTAGCCAAATAAATAAATGTGTGGTGAAGAATTTCGTCTATTTTTAACCAATTCCCTCTTAAGAGCATGTAGAAAAATGACTTTGTAGGCCTTCTGCATGTCAGTGTCGTATACGCGTCTATGATTGGGAACCGAGAATCGGTTCTGGTAAGGATCCGCTTAAATACATTTTAAAACGCACCGAAACTAAACGATTTTTGTGATGTTCACGTACGGTTCTCGTGCACGCACCAGGCGCGTCCAGTCCGATTTTTAAACGAACGACTCTTATGAGCACCATTCCTTTTAGTGACTCAAAATCATATAGCGCGGCCAGGGTCGTCCGAATGACTCTTGAGTGAGTCGGTTCTTTTTAGTTATTATCAGCGCAGATATCAACATTCACTGATTATAACGGAGGCGTTCCACTTTTGTCGCGTCGCTCAGTGTAGATGGGCTGTCAATACTTGATGCTCGCTGTGTGTAACGGCATGAAAGTGGCGGGCCGCGCCAAATCCGCTTTGATGTCCAGATGAGCGCGCGCTCATATATGGCAGGTGGCTCAAGATCCCCAAAGATTAAAGGGATGGAGCATTGAAGGAAACATGTGCAGAAGGATATTGTCTTCTACATTTATGGTTCATTCAGTGTTACATCAGATTTTATTTCTAAGTACCTGACTGTTCTTCATTTTATGTCAATCATAAATGATACAATCTTTATTTTATATCAAAGTACCTGTTATTCCTATCAGATAGATGTCCTAATTTTATTTCCAGGTACCTGTTCTTCAAATTATTTAGATAGATAGATAGATACATAGATAGATAGATAGATAGATAGATAGATAGAGACCATCTTGTTTGTCCTTGTTGTGAAGGCTTGGGAAGGGAAGAGGGATTATATTAGTGAAAAGCGCCAGATGTCAGAGTAATAAAGTGTGTGAGTACATGAGAGAGAGAGAGTGAGAGGCCACTCACTCAGCTGTTTGGGCGTCTGTCCATTATGACGTGTAAAGAGGCGTTCACGCTGACAGTGATTTTATCATTGGCGGTCGCCAGGTCATATTACTGTTGGTTGCAATAGGTAGGCCTATACTTACTGCTAGTTGCCATGATTTTATTGATGTATATGTAGCTTGTTTTAGTGAACGTTTAGTATTGCATGACCAAATGCTTTATGGTAAGAGATGAGCTCAATGAAGTAAAGAATACATGTTGTTAACAAATGATTAGGATATATAGAAAAAAATGTAGCATTGGTGCATGTTGATTCAGTTTTCCATCATATGAAGTCCTCTTGAGTCGTCTCTTCACTGGTGTTGGGACATCTGAAGTTCTCGCAGGAGTAAAGAGATGCATCTTTAATCTAGATTTAAAGAGTCTCCATTATCAGGACGGCTATTCCAGAGTTTAGGAGCTAAATGTGAAAACGCTCTCCCTCATTTAGTGGACTTAAATATCCTAGGTACTACCAGAAGCCCAGAGTTGATGGTGGATTGAAACCATTTATAAATGGTTTATTCAATTATAAAGAATTGCTACTGACATATAAGGCATAGGTCAGTAGCAATACTTTATAATTGATACAGAACTTAATAAGTAACCAGTGTAGAGATGAAAAAATAGGTGTTATGCGATCATATTTTATCTCTAGCAGCTGCATTTTGGACTAATAGTTGCTTGTTTACTGAGGATGCAGGACAACCAGCTAGTAATGCATTACAGTAATCTAGTCTAGAGGTCATGAATGCATGAACTAACATGTTCCGTAGCTTAGCGATGTTTCTGAGGTGGAAGAAGGCAGTTTTTGTAAAATATGAAATATGATTTTCAAAAGACATGTTGCTGTCTAAGGTCTTTAACTGTAGAGGATGAAGTAACAGTACATCCTTCTAAATGCAAATTGTATTCTAAGAGATTCTGTGTACAGGTTTTTGGCCCAGTAAGTAATACCTTAGTCTTATCTGAATTCAACAGAATAAAATTACTGGTCATACAATATTTGATATCTTTAACACACTCTGTCAACTTGGATATTTTAGAGATTTCATCTGGTCGTGATGAAATAAATAACTGAATATCATCAGCATAACAGTGGAAACTAATTCCATGTTTTCTTATAATTTTTTCTTACCAAGTGGCAGCATATATATTGAAATAGCAGAGGGCCTAACACAGATCCTTGTGGCACTCCATAATTTACTGAAGTTATCTTCGATTTTTCTTAGCTTAAATAAACAAAACGGTAACCGTCTGATAGGTATTATCTAAACCACCTTAATGCCTGTCCCTGAATACCAGTGTAATTTTGTAGTTAGTATCACTATGATCAAGTAAACTAATATTGAGATTTGAGCCTTGGTCAGAAGCTAAAAGTAAGTTATTTGTCATTTTAACGAGCGCAGTTTCTGTGCTATGATGAGTTTTGTCATCTGTCACTTTAAATGTTCAACTAGGATGGATTCTGATTGGCTGTCAATGTTTTTATTGTTCATCAGCTGGAAAAATAGTTTTTAAAGTGATTCCAATGATATCAATCCTCTGTGGAGTTATCGTTATAGTTGTGGTGTGAACTCTGCTATTCCTTTACATTTAGAACGTTTTTTAGAACTATATTGTACAATAATAACGTACAATATATTATCATCCTTGGTATACACAGACCTTAAAACATTTTGTTATAGTTATCGTCCTTGGTGTGAACCTGCCTTAAAACAGACCGTCCTTGCTGTCTCAACCCACAATGAGGATGCAGATAGTATAGACTATTTTGGTACAGTAGGTCACAAATAATGCTCGGTTGGAATAGCTTTCCTCTTATTTATACAACAAATCAATGAATCCTATACATACAGTTATACTATACATACAGTGAGTGTTGCACAAGACCAGACACACACCACACAAACATACGTGCCTATAATTGAAATGCAATTACCACTTCCAGTGCTGGGTAACATCCCAGGTGGTGAGAGATGCATCTCCTGCTATGGTAGGAGGGGCGGCCTGAAATGAAAGCAGGCCACTCTTTCTGTGTGTGTATATGTGTGTGCGTGTGTATGTGTGAGAGAGAGAGTTTTACAATAATAGCTATACTGAAGATGTCCTTCTTTTACTTGTGTTGGTAAAGAAACATTCACTCTTTTCTCTGGTGCATTTCTAGACATAATCATCTTTAGGAAAAAAAAGAGCACTGAATTTATATATACCTATAATTTAACAAAATTATAGAGTGTGTGTGCTGAATAAAGACATGAATGAAGGCATATTTACTTTTGTAGATATTCTTTTAAGAGAGTAGTTACTGTTTTCCTCTGAAGGCATAGTAAAAGTGAGGATCAGTTGGTGTGTCGGCCGGTATGCCAGACTGCATACATCCTTTCTGTGATTGTTGCTAAACCCTTGCTAACACCTTTACGTCAATGTCCAATATGGTCTGCTGTTGGGATGTTTTCATTTGAGAAAGCTACATCATCTCTCAAGAGACTCATAAATGAAAATATATGTTTTCTAAAGGTATATTACATGACATCCTTGAACTTTCTCTTCATTGACCTTTGATTGATACCATCCCCCTTATGCCTCCTCTGAAAATACATCAGAAATAGTGAATATCTTAATATAACATGTGTATGAATATGAACAAACTTACTGTATTTCATTGGCTCTTGCATATGAATATTTAATTAGGTAGGCAGGACAAAAAATGGAGGCTTATAAGAATTGTAAATATAGTTGATTTATTAACTAATAAGGCTAGTTGTTTATAAAGGGGAGCAATTATGCTCCTTTTTACAAGGTGTAATATAAGTCTCAGGTGTACCCCAAAAAATACCCCACAGATCATTTATTATACATTTATTATTGAGCATTTGCTATGTTGTAAATGCTCAGTTTTGAGTGGAAGGAAAAACATGATGTTTTCGTGCATGTATCTTTAAATGCAAATGAATTGCTGCTCCCCGTTCCGCTTTCCAAAAGAGTGGCGGAGCCTGTACAGCTCTTGCCTAGGATACTCTACCAAAAACTAAAATGTCTGTTTGGTTTTGAGTATCATCTCTATTGCAATCATGCTCACATGACACTACAGTTCTTCATCATCATGAAAGTTTATTCGTTTTAAAACCATATCAGTCTAAACTTCTGATATATGGTTTTCTGAGCGCACACATCCAAAGCACGCACACAGAGAGATGGATGTCAGGCAGAACGTCCCGTGAGTATCAAACTAATGCTGGGTACACACTAAAAGATTTTTGAAAACTTATAAGATTTTCAAAATGTGAGAGACCACAAACATGAGGACAAAAAAATCCTAGATTTAACCATTTTGCTCCTATAGAGTGTGTTGTGTTCTGTGATGTGACAAACACACTACAGATTTTCAACCAGAGTCCCGACTGTGAACACGAAATCTCTCGAGACTTCAGAGTAAACATGACGGATGATAGGCAGGAAGAAATTGCGTTGATAATGTTTGGAATGATTTTGGTATGTTTTACAGGACACGTTGTATAAACACTCGACAAGCTGATCCTCCATCTCTGCTGTCTAAATTCATTTAACTTTGTGCTGCGCCATGACTGCATTTATTATGCTTCTGTCTTCTGTCAGCTCACGTTCTGATTGGATATTGTTTTGTTTCACGTGATAATCTCCAGAGCGTGCGTGCGTTTTTCCCCCCACACAACAGGATTTCGGATTGTAAATATTCAACATGTTGAAACGAAATGAAATCGGGACGCCTCCGACGTTCTTCCAAGCAGATTTAGTCACTCTTAAAGGTGCCCTAGAACTTCTTTTTAAAAGATGTAATATAAGTCTAAGGTGTCCCCTGAATGTGTCTGTGAAGTTTCAGCTCAAAATACCCCCATAGATTTTTTTTAATTCATTTTTTTAACTGCCTATTTTGGGGCATCATTAACTATGCACCGATATATAGGTTACGGCCCCTTTAATTCTCGTGCTCCCCCTCCCCCGGAGCTCGCGCTTGCCTTTAACAGCATAAACACAGTTTACACAGCTAATATAACCCTCAAAATGGATCTTTACAAGATGTTCGTCATGCATGCTGCGTACATCGGATCATGTAAGTATAGTATTTATTTGGATGTATTACATTTGATTCTGAATGAATTTGAGGCTGTGATCCGTGGCTAACGGCTAATGCTACACTGTTGGAGAGATTTATAAAGAATGAAGCTGTGTTTATGCATTATACAGACTGCAAGTGTTTAAAAATGAAAATAGCGATGGCTCTCTTGTCTCCGTGAATACAGTAATAAATGATGGTAACTTTAACCACATTTAACAGTACATTAGCAACATGCTAACGAAACATTTAGAAAGACAATTCATAATAAACGGAACAATTCCAATAGGGTCCTCACACCATCGGTGCTCGGGCCCTAAATATCACTAAAATATCATGTAATCATGGATCATGTCAGTTATTATTACTCCATCTGCCATTTTTCACTATTGTCTTGCTTGCTTACCTAGTCTGATGATTCAGCTGTGCACATCCAGGCGTCCTGCCCTTGTGTAATGCCTCGATCATGGGCTGGCATATGCAAATATCGGGGGCGTACACCCCGACTGTTACGTAACAGTCAGTGTTATGTTGAGATTCGCCTGTTCTTCAGAGGTCTTTTAAACAAATGAGATTTATATAAGAAGGAGGAAACAATGGTGTTTGAAACTCAGTGTATGTCTTTTCCATGTACTGAACTCTTGTTATTCAACTATGCCAAGGTAAATTCAATATTTAATTCTAGGGCACCTTTAACACACATCACACCACAGGAAAATCTGATAAGATAATCTGCAGAACCATTAAGATAACCGGGACATTACCTAGGATTGTCGGAAGGGGAGAATTCGGCCCAAAATCAGAAATTATCTTGTGGTGTGTACACAGCATAAGTTCTCTTTCACATGTTATTGCACTTAAACTCACTCACTGCTCTTGACTGAATAATTTTAGTAGCTTTAATAAGAATACATTTCTTGAATGCTGCTGTTAAATGCTCTGGCGAGGAGATAAACATGGCAGACTGTGTACAGGCAGTGTCAGTCAGCAGCCGTGGGCGTGGCCTATCCAATGTGATGTCACATTGCAAAGAAACTGCAAACAGCTTATTCTGAGACACTGCTTTTGATTTATGGGGATTAATCCAGTGGGTGGATTTTTGCCATTACAGGGTGGTTGTGTACA
Organism: Megalobrama amblycephala; assembly: GCF_018812025.1. NCBI lineage: Eukaryota > Metazoa > Chordata > Actinopteri > Cypriniformes > Xenocyprididae > Megalobrama > Megalobrama amblycephala. Next base: position 27,426,500 of record NC_063059.1, on the reverse strand, counting down.
CACACTGCTGACAGACATTTATGTTTAAACACCATGTAAAAGTGAATTTTGCATAATAGGTCACTTTAAAGTGTTACTAATGCGGTTAATTTACAGTATGCTGAAGTCACCATTATGGGGGTTAGCGCTTCTAATCAGTCCAAACCTTGTTCACATTAGGTAATTATTCTTATATTGAATGAATGGTGATTTTAAATTCATTGGCGATACTGGGTATTTTTTCTGTCCTAGATCCCTTTTAAACAACACGTGTTCCTCACCAGTATCTGAACAAAGTGATTTAGTAGAGCAGATGTACATAGACCTCCCAAAAGATTAAATTAGTGCCTGTAAGAGTTCATTTATCTTAAGCATGTTGATTTGACACTGCTGCTTCAAGAAACTCCTTCCTCTTGTTCTAGAGCAGTTAAATGTTATTCTTGCATGGGCAGTTAAACACTGATCGTTGACACCAGGGCACTTAAAGCACCTGGTACTGTGATTAGCATATAGAGCAGTAAGTAGCCTTCAGTTCCCTTTTGAGCAGTTTTCCCATTAAAATGTGGTTTAATATGACTGAATTAACCTGACTACATCACATACATCAGTTCAATAGCTTCATTATGTAACAACACATAGTTGCATTTTTTTTGTATTTGTAATAAAGTGTAAAAATAAAAAGTCTTATTTGATTTGGAGATTGTGGAACTATTCATTACTTCTCATGTTATTCCAAATCTTTTATGAATGACAAGCCACCCACAGATTCATTCAAGCTGCTGAACAGATGGAAAGCAGGGTAAAATCAAAGCATTTCAGAAATGTTTGTTCACAGCATAAATGATTCTCAAAAATCCACACACAAGGTGGCACATTTGACCTATTTTTAGTACATTTCTGTCACTGATTTCATTGTCACATGTTTCCCAAAGGTCTTAAGAGATAAAAGAAAATCCAAGTGGACCAGATGTTTAATAATTTACCAGCTAACAGCATTTGTAATAGTTTTGTAATTTATTTTAAGAATGAACGAACGTCTAGATTTGCATACAATTGACCTGATGTAAAGTAAGCGTGGCCTAACTAGTAATTTGACCTATTTTTTAGTATATTTCTGTCACTGATTTCATTTTCACATGTTTCCCAAAGGTCTTAAAAGATAAAAGAAAATCCAAGCAGAACAGATGTTTGATAATTTACCAGCTAACAGCATCTGTAATGGTTTTAAATGGTCATTTTTATATATGCTAGTTTGTGGTTGCAGTTATAGTTTAGCATATAGCATTGTAATATAGTCATAAAATGAAAGATGGATTGTTGCATCATAAAATACGACTGCAGAAAACTTGCTTGAGGCTAGTTTTCTTGGGTGGATTATTAGTTTTGTGGAAATGTAAATTTTCTGTGAGTGTCACTTTAAGAAGTGATGGAGATTGAATATCAAGTATTAATCATCTGTCAAATGTGACATTTTTCAGCTGGGGTCCAATACTGTGACGTGTTCATTCCCAGAAAAAAACTCAAGACTACAATCAAGGCGTTTCAGGGTTCAGAAACAGCGTGCACTGATCTAGAGAATAACTCCTTATTAAGTGAACTTTGTGCTTTTTAACTTTGTAGAGCTCAAACAGCAACATTAAACACTAAAGAAATTTGAAAATTTTTGAAAAATGAAAAGTTAATAGAAAGAGTTTCTTGAGTTGGAAAAGGTTGACATCCTTTGGTCAAGTGTTATCACTTTGTGTATGAAGGATCTGTTTTCTAATCTTTCTTTTTTTAATGATCCAAACTTGCATCAGTGGATGTTTATCAGGAATCGAGGCACATTTGTTTGAATTTTGTGTTGTGATTACAGTACAACAGATAGCGAGACGCAGAAAAAAACGCTGATGCTTTCTGCTACTGATAATAACCTCATTGAGCAGTCAGCAAAATATTAAAAATAACAAATTCCAGCACTGACTCATTCATTATCGCAAGCACAAACAAAATGAAAGCCATGCTTGACAATTGGAAATGCTTCCCCTGTATCAGATAAATCCCTTTCGAGGTGGAAGCAGGCATTGGTAGATTCCCAAACTTGAGTGATGTTTTTGGACAACAGTTACATTTCTTACCATGAACTTACCTCATTCATGTGTAACAGTTTTTCTGCAACTGTGCCTCCTCACAGGGCCTCATCTCTTCTCAATGTGTGTGTGTGTTTCTATCCACCGTGTATGGTGTAAGCAGGACATTCCCAAACCAGCGAAAAGAAAATGCCAGAACACATCAGCTCAACCAGCCATGAACATCAATGCACTCTCAGAAAAAGAAAGAGGGAGGGAGAGACAGAGAAGGAAATACCATTTATCTCACCCTAAAGGGGAATACATGAGATCAAGCAGGACTTTTTAGACAGAACTTTTTGTAAGTGTATCTCACATTCAGGAAATATATATCACTACAGTTATTCACCTCGCTTGAGACTTGGGCATTTACATCTTTTGCATTTAACTCTCCGATGCATAAAGCTAAATAAAAACTAATAAAAATGACAAAACCCACATAATAAAATTACTAAAACGTATTAAATAAATACTATAATAGTATATAAATAACACAAAATAACACACTGATTAATATTATTATTATTTTTTCTATTTTTAATTTAAAAATTCCTGCATCACAGGTTCCGCCATCTTGGATCTTTTCTTTGAAGCATTGACATTCCCTATAGATATCTGTTTTTATTAGCTTCATTATTCAGTCAGAATTGCAGTTGTAAGGCCACTGGTTATGAGATTGCCTTGTTCATTCCAATATTTATTGTGTATTTTAAAATTTTTGGTTCCTTTACTGCTGTCTGACCTTGAGAAGTAGATAAAATCAGAAGATGGAGTGAGACTGTCTAGCAGCAGTTCAATTACTTGCGTCCAGCTAGAGTTATTACAGTTTTAATCCAGCTCTTTTCATGCATTCATAACTGTCGAATCTTTAAAACCCAGTGCTAAAGTGGGTTTTACGATGGCTTCCTCAGTGCTGATTTTGTCGTTGTCATTGTCAGAGCTTCGCATTGTAAACTCAGACTGATCCGTCCGCGGTTGCAGCTGACACTGATTGGTTGGGCCGTAATTTTCCCAGACAAGGAGGTTTCATTGGACTTGAGGCCAAATGTGGAGCTGAGAATGCGAACGCTGAAGATTCATCTGTATGTACAAGGCCAAGTGTGTGCGGTGCTGCAGGAGGAACCTGCACTTTAACAGGGTGACACAGATTCCTGCGCAGGCCGCTTCCTTTGACCAGAGCCCTTGTGTCCTTGAGAAGTGCACTTAACCTTTTGGTTCCATTCTGTGTATCAATGTTCCTGTTAAAAGTCCTTAGTTTCTAATATCTGTATTAAATATCTATCCAAGTCATAAAGGTGAAAAAGGCAAAAGATCATCATTCAAGTTTTTTTCAACCTTTGTCTAAATTTCTGATTCATAATGAATCATGGCTAATATGAAGCATTTGGTGGCAGATGTATTTCATTCATTTGTTTTGTGCTTGCAAACAGTCAGTTCCTTCCTTCCGAACATCCAAACTTCCTTCCGAACGTCCGTTTTTTTAATTTATTTTGAATTGGCTTTTATTTTTATTTTTTCATTTTCATGTTTTATTTAGATTTTATCTATTTCATTATGGCCTTTTGTTGTTTTAAAATATTGCTGTTTAGGTGCCATTTATTTCATTAGTTAGTTTTACTTTTGATTCATTTCTAGTTAATAATTATAGTGCTTCAAGGTGGTGCCAAGGCTATAAACTGAAATATTTTGTTTAGTTTTAGTTTTTCAACTAATATTTATATTTTATTTTATTTCAGCTTTATTGTAATTAACAAATATTTTTAATAATTTTAGTTAACATAACAATAACTCATTAGTTAACATTAGTTAACTACTTTAGTTAAAGGATTAGTTCATTTTAAAATGAGAATTACCCCAAGCTTTACTCACCCTCAAGCCATCCTAGGTGTAGATGACTTTATTCTTTCTCATGTACACAATCAGAGTTATATTAATAAAAGGTGCCCTAGAATTAAAAATTGAATTTATATTGGCATAGTTGAATAACAAGAGTTCAGTACATGGAAATGACATACAGTGAGTCTCAAACACCATTGTTTCCTCCTTCTTATATAAATCTCATTTGTTTAAAAGACCTCCGAAGAACAGGCGAATCTCAACATAACACCGACTGTTACGTAACAGTCGGGATCATTAATATGTATGCCCCCAATATTTGCATATGCCAGCTCATGTTCAAGGCATTACACAAGAGCAGCCAGTATTAACGTCTGCATCTGTGCACAGCTGAATCATCAGACTAGGTAAGCAAGCAAGGACAACAGCGAAAAATGGCAGATGGAGCAATAATAACTGACATGATCCATGATTACATGATATTTTTAGTGATATTTGTAAACTGTCTTTCTAAATATTTCGTTAGCATGTTGCTAGTGTACTGTTAAATGTGGTTAAAGCTACCATTGTTTCTTACTGTATTCACGGAGACAAGAGCCGTTGTTATTTTCATTATTAAACACTTGCAGTCTGTATAATTCATAAACACAACTTCATTCTTTATAAATCTCTCCAACAGTGTAGCATTAGCCGTTAGCCATGGATCACAGCCTCAAATTCATTCAGAATCAAATGTAAACATCCAAATAAATACAATACTCACATAATCCGACGCATGCATGCAGTATGCATGACGAACACTTTGTAAAGATCCATTTTGATGGTTATATTAGCTGTGTAAACTTTGTTTATGCACTGTTTAAGGCAAGCGTGAGCTCCGTGGGCGGGGAGCGTGAGCATTTAAAGGGGCCGCAACCTGAATCGGCGCATTTCTAATTATGCCCCAAAATAGACAATTAATTAAAAAAATCTATGGGGTATTTTGAGCTGAAACTTCACAGACACATTCAGGGGACACCTTAGACTTATATTACATCTTGTAAAAAAACGTTCGATGGCACCTTTAATAAATATTATATATATAATAAATAATAATAGCTTAAGCTTTTTGAACTGCAAGAGGCGATACACTTTCTTTGTAAGTTGAATACGGAAGGCGGAGAAGCTAGATATTTTACTTTATAACTTGTTAAATATAGATATTTTTCTTACACAAACTCATCGCTTCGCTTCAGAAGGCCTTTATTTTCCCCTGGAGTTGTGTGGAGTACGTTTATGATGGATGGATGCACTTTCTTGAGCTTCATACTCATTGGTCCCGTTCACTGCCATTATAAAGCTTGGATAATTATTAATATAACTCTGATTGTGTTCATGAGAAAGAAGAAAGTCATATACACCTAGAATGGCTTGAGGGTGAGTAAAGCTTTTAAAGTGAACTAAGAATGAACAATACATAATTTATTAATCTTAGTTAATGTTAATTTCAACATTTATTATGGAAATCAAATGTATTTGTTAACATTAGTTAATGCACTGCCAACTATTAAGAACAAACAATGAACAGCTGGATTTTTATTAACTAACATTAACAAAGATTAATAAATACTGTAACGAATGTATTGCTCATTGTTCGTTCACGATAGTTAATACATTAACTGATGTAAACATGATACCTTATTGTAAAGTGTTACCACAATAACCCTGTATAACAAATGAGCTTGTTTTGCATAATCAGATGACGTTACTTATTAAATTAGGCAATAAAATTGCTTCAGAGTTGCTTCTTCAAAAGAGCAACATTTATTTACTCTCAAGGGCATTGAAAACCTCTTCTGTCCACATGTTGGCAGAAGTAAAGGTATAGGCAAACAACGCATTTCCTTGAACAACATTGTCTAAATGGTATGCGTGTTGTCTAGCACCTGAAGCTGTTGATGTTAATGTGTAGTAAGATATTTCAGAGGTCATGGTAGGTCAGCTGGGGTCTGGACAGCACAGGTTTTTGCTGCACTGAGCTGAGCTTGACAGGTCTTGTCTTGGAGATGAAAACAGAACAAGGCAGGCCTTCAGTAAAATGACTTGTGCTGGTTCCACTTGTGTCATTTTATAAAGCTGTTGTGGGTTTATTCTGGAATTTGAAAAAGAACTTCTGAAAATATGCATTTGTATTTTGTTGTATGTTGTAATGTATTTTAAGGAATAGTTCACACCAAAATAAACGTTCTGTCATCATTTACTCCCCCTCATGCTGTTCCAAACATGTATGTGAGCATTTAAGTCGCTACTCACAGTACTGTAAATCTTAGCTATTTTATGGCTTCAGAAGACTTGGAATTAAGCACATATTCTTTTTATGTTGCTTCTTTGCCTGGGTAGGGTTGCATCAGACGTTTGTAAGTTTTCACTTAAATTGGGACATAAAGTCCTCACTGGGTACACAGTAACTAGCAGGTTTGTAACTGACTCATACTTAAAGTCCCACTGAAGTGCCTTGAAGCACGCTGCTTTATTCACTGTGTTGATGTAATTTCCACTGAAACAGGAAGACAGGGCAGAGAATATCGAGCAGCTCCTCCCCTTTTTAAAAAAATAGGGCAATAGTGTTTTCACATCTTAGCCAGAGCCGTTGAGCTTGGTAAAGCCGCATTTGACAGTTTATGACAGCCACAGACTAAGAGTCCCCCTTTTAGATTTAAAGGTGCCATCGAATGGAAAATTGAATTTACCTTGGCATAGTTGAATAACAAGAGTTCAATACATGGAAATGACATACAGTGAGTCTCAAACACCATTGTTTCCTCCTTCTTATGTAAATCTCATTTGTTTAAAAGACCTCTGAAGAACAGGCGAATCTCAACATAACACCGACTGTAACGTAACAGTCGGGATCATTAATATGTACGGCCCCCAATATTTGCATATGCCAGCCCATGATCGAGGCATTACACAAGGGCAGCCAGTATTAACGTCTGGATCTGTGCACAGCTGAATCATCAGACTAGGTAAGCAAGCAAGGACAACAGCGAAAAATGGCAGATGGAGCGATAATAACTGACATGATCCATGATATCATGATATTTTTTAGTGATATTTGTAAATTGTCTTTCTAAATGTTTCGTTAGCATGTTGCTAATGTACTGTTAAATGTGGTTAAAGTTACCATCGTTTCTTACTGTATTCACGGAGACAAGAGAGCCGTCGCTATTTTCATTTTTAAACACTTGCAGTCTGTATAATGCACAAACACTTATTTATAAATCTCTCCAACAGTGTAGCATTAGCCCGTTAGCCACGGAGCACTATCAAACTCATTCAGAATCAAATGTAAACATCCAAATAAATACTATACTCACATGATCTGACGCATGCATGCAGCATGCATGACGAACATTTTGTAAAGATCCATTTGAGGGTTATATTAGCTGTGTGAACTTTGTAAATGCACTGTATTATAGTCGAGAGCTCGGGGGGCAGAGAGCGCGAGATTTAAAGGGGCAGCAACCTGAATTGGTGCATAGTTAATGATGCCCCAAAATAGGCAGTTAAAAGAATTAATTTAAAAAAATTATGGGGTATTTTGAGCTGAAACTTCACAGACACATTCAGGGGACACCTTAGACTTATATTACATCTTGTGAAAGAACGTTCTAGGGCACCTTTAATATGAAACTGTTGCTAAAGTAAAACTGTGATCATAATCATTCTGAGTTTGAAAAATGTGTAATTTATGCTAGTGTGTGGCACCAGTGTTATCTCTTCTACTCGTCAGTGCTGTTTCTAATGCTGAGTCTAATTGTTTCTCCTCCTAATCTCCTACACAGCACTTTAAAATATAGCATTCTGTGCAGAATATACGTTTTGTGGTCTGCGCAGACTCGTACATATGATCCGCTCTGTGCTATCATGTCTCTGGACTGAAACAGACTGTGTTCATGAACTTCATTCGCCTCAATGGAAAGCATATTTACACTGTCTGAATCATTCACTGTCCCCTATATAGTGCACTATGTGCCATTCATCATATAGAAAATAGTAAATATGTGAAAAGTGACCGATTTCAGCCGCAGCTTCAGCATCTATTTATAGTGAAGGGGGCGGGATACTTAAGATTCTAGAGAGTGTTTGATTGGACAGAAAATCTAATGAGAACTGAAGTGCAGAATGATGTCATCAAAATCTTTCAACATGTTCTCCAACCAATACACCTATATAGGTCGTTTGTCACTTCCCTGAAATATGACCCATAGGAGCATTTGCTAAAGTTGATCCCTATCGACAACAGGACACTTTCATTTTAATTCATGAAATACGACGCATAGGAGCGTTTGCTAAAGTTGCACCCCTATCAACAACAGGACACTTTCATTTTAATGCATTGTTCCCTTTTGTTTGCGTCATATTTTAGGTTTCACGTAGCTCAATTGGCAGAGCATTGCAATATCGATATGCAATCATGTGATCATGCGATCGTGGGTTCGATCCCAGGGAATGCACGTGCTCGTAAAGTGTATATGCACTATAAATCACTAAGGGTAGGTTTAGGGGTGGGGTGGTTGTAGTCGTTAATAAAAAAATGAATTTTGCTAAATGGAAATAAGACAAATGGTGTAAAATGTCCACACATTGCATTTAAATGAACATGCATTTTGATTGGTAATGACAGTCATACATCATTTCATGACGACAGACGTAACACAACACTGTCGTTATTTTTATGCCAGCTAGAGGGCGCATGAGGTCGTAATAACGTGCTTAAAAAACCTCCTATAGGGTCATTTTTTTTGGAGGACATTCTGAAATCTTTGATCCATATTGGCAGAAGTGAGAGACTATAAGTTTTGAATGCTTATATCTTCTAAATGTGAATTTTGTCATTGATTTAGTGCACACTAGCTTATAGATAACAGTAAGGCTAACTTATTCATGCTAAAAGCCAAAAAAACTTCAATTTTGATTTCATGGGGACTTTAATTTGATTGCACCATTTTTTCTTAAGGTAATAAGTAGCTATTAGGTTGTAAAGGCTCCATAAATAATGTATATTGTTGCATCGGGATTCTGGTACCAGTACGAGGTACCAGAAGTGGGCCCCCCTCGGTCCGTTCGCGATTGCGAAGGTAGTAGCAACTTGGTGCCCCTTCACGTCAAAGCTAGGCTAAGTTAAGTAACTCACAAGCGGCTCCTGGTTGCTATATGCTTAAACTGAATGGAATATATCTGTGTCAACATTCTGCTTCTCTTTTTGTCTTTAATGTAAGAAACAAAGTCATACAGTTTTGGAACAACATGAGGTGAATAAATGGGTGAGATTTTTTCATTTGATGCTGACTTCAGGAAGCTCTACATTCTGTTAGCTGATTCTGTTATGGAGAAACGGCAACAATAGCACAGCATGAAAGTACTTCATAATCTCCTACAAACATAATTTCAACTCGGTTGTAATTTTGTCCTCAGCTGGGATTGTCTGTTAAATAACTCAGTGACTTTAATGAGGATATTATCAATATGATTCAGGTAATAGGGATATTACCAACAAAAACAGGGTGTTTAATAATCCTCCACACAAAGGGTATATAAGCAATCGCTTTGCTCTTCCAACAGTTCTTCCAGTAAATATATTTTATATTGTAGCCTATACTATTTTTCAAATACATTTTATACTCAAAATATTGTGATATTGCTTGTGAAATATTTGAGGTCTAAGGCTATGTGGAAAATAATATGCTGATTGTTTTTATGTTGTTGTTCTCACACCTGAGATGAACAACTGGTGTTTGTGTATGTGGAGACAGTGTACATGCTTACAGTAAGTACTGTTATGCATAAAACTATTTGTCGATTGAGTGACCGTGGCAATGCTGAGCATCTGTATTGGCTCAGACTAGAGCCGTGTGTCTGGGCATCAACATATTACACATCCTTTTTTTATCCTCTTAAGGCTCTTTGTCTGTGTGTGTGTGTGTTTTTGGTGGGGTAGGCTAATCCCTGAGGTGACGAGAAATGACCAGAGGAACACGACAACACTGTAATGCTAAATCTCGAGATCTGAAGCCTCCTTTTCTTGTTGTTAAATTGGATGTTAGTAATATTAAATTACATTCACAGCCAATCAGCATATATTTAACATTTAATAGAGTGCAGCAGTTTCCACTTTCCCAGTATTTTTCCCATTCTTTTTATCCATAGCGATTTATAAAAAGTCTTTGTTAGAGTCATGAACCAAGCCAACTAGCTATGAGGTGAACCACAACATTACAAATTTTGATTCGTAGCAAAAATGTATTTGAAAATGGTACAACACTGTGTACATAAAGGCTTTTTTGAGAGAAAGAACTACAATCCCACGAAGCACTGCAAATGACGTAATCAAATTAAAAATGATGGAGAAATATAAAGCTATTGATTTAAAGATTTTGATTATAAATCTTTAGAATCACTATATTTTATGTTTATTGCAAAATAGGTATACATCTACAAATATTTTTGGAGAGCGTAGGGCCACTGTCATTTGTTGATTCTCTGATGGTGGAGATTTCTTGGCAGAATCATGGGAAATGTAGTTTTTCACCAATAATTATGCTGTTGAAATAAGAAGTTGAAATAATGCTGATGGCTTCAACAAAATCATATGTCATCGATTAAAGGGTTAGTTCACCCAAAAAAGAAAATTCTGTCATTTATTACTTACCCTCATGCCGTTCCACACCCGTTAATCTTCGGAACACAAATTAAGATATTTTAGTTGAAATACGATGGCTCCGTGAGGCCTCCATAGGGAGCAATGATATTTCCTCTCTCAAGATCCATAAAGGTACTAAAAAAATATTTAAATCAGTTCATGTGAGTACAGTGGTTCAATATTAATATTATAAAGCAACGAGAATATTTTTGGAGCGCCAAAAAAAACAAAATAACGACTTGTATAGTGATGGCCGATTTCAAAACACTGCTTCAGGAAGCATTGGATCATAAATGAATCAGTGTATAGAATCTGCTGTTCGGAGCGCCAAAGTCACGTGATTTCAGCCGTTGGCAGTTTGACACGCGATCCGTATCATAATTCTATACGCTGATTCATTTATGCTCCAATGCTTCATTAAGCAGTGTTTTGAAATCGGCCATCACTAAATAAGTCGTTATTTTGTTTTTTTCACCAAAATTATTTTGTTTTTTTTCACCAAAAATATTCTCGTCGCTTTATAATATTAATATTGAACCACTGTACTCACATGAACTGATTTAAATATGTTTTTAGTACCTTTATGGATCTTGAGAGAGGAAGTGTCCATTGCTCCCTATGGAGGCCTCACGGAGCCATCGGATTTCAACTAAAATATCTTAATTTGTGTTCCGAAGATTAACGAAGGTCTTACGGGTGTGGAACGACACGAGGGTGAGTAATAAATGACAGAATTTTCATTTTTGGGTGAACTAACCCTTTAACAACCTCAGAGCTCACAGTAGGTCTTTCTTTAACGGTTTAAAAGTTATTATTAAAAATTAGTTCCCCTATGGAGTAAATTATTAATTTTTGTACACATTCGGAACCCAACTATTGCACTCTATTTAGACCTTATGTGCCAGAGAAACAAGCGCACAGCCATCTTTAGAATTTTGTGTTTGTTCTTCCATTTTTGCGGTAGCCTTTGGCAGCGCTGTCGAAGAGTAATTAGATTAGCTAGTGAAGTGGATTAACTTATTGCAGAGTAAACTAAAGTTATCATGAACATTGTAATGTTTGAAGCAGATGTCATTAATGTCAGTGGACTGGGAAGATTTTATTCATAAATTTGTAAGATCTTTCCTTCATGCTGTGGAAATACAAACTGGAAGACAGAACACAACGAGTGCAGCGCTGAAAGTGGGCGGGGCTACATAAGGTCTATAGAGTGGAAAGGAATTTTGGACCAATGAGATTTTTTGGTGGGCGGGGCTATGCAGCACAACACCTCAGAAATAGAAACCAAATCAATTGACAAAATGTCCCGAAGCTCACTGTGACTAGTTTGGATAAAAACTTTTGGATTTACATGGACAAGATATAGCTATCTAAGCCGAAACATAAATGAGACGTAAAAGTATAAAGCTATCTTTTTGATTATCAATGCATTTTTTTTCTGGAGAACTTTTTAAACAGGTCTCTATTTAAAGGGTTAGTTCACCCAAAAATGAAAATTCTGTCATTAATTACTCACCCTCATGTCGTTCCACACCCGTTCATCTTCAGAACTCAAATTAAGGTATTTTTGATGAAATCCGAGAGGTATATGACTTTTTAACGGACACTTTCAAGGTCCAGAAAGGAAGTAAAGACATTGTTAAAACAGTTGACGTGACTACAGTGGTTCAACCTTAATTTTATGAAGCGACGAGAATACTTTTTGTGCGCAAAAACAAAACAAAAATAATGACTTTATTCAACAATCTCTTCTCTTCCCTGACATTATCCTTACGCAGTTGACGGAGTAAGCACAGTGAAGGCTTGCGTGTTTACGTCCAAATGCCGGCTCAGTATTGGCCAAAGCTGATCATGTGAGCAGCACGACGCATGCTTGTGATGCTGACGCAGGAGCAGGCCAATAATGAGTCTTCGTTTTGACGTAGAACCTGGAAGCGCTGGACGTAAACAACGTATGAGAATGGCACAGAAGAGAAGATATTGTTGAATAAACCTGTTATTATTGTTTTGTTTTTGAGCACAAGAAGTATTCTCGTCGCTTCATAAAATTAAGGTTGAAACACTGCAGTCACGTCAACTGTTTTAACGATGTCTTTAGTACCTTTCTGGACCTTGAAAGTGGTGGTTAAATTGCTGTCTATGGACGAGTCATATACCTCTTGGATTTTATCAAAAATATCTTAATTTGTGTTTCAAAGATGAACAAAGGTCTTACGGGTGTGGAACGACATGAGGGTGAGTATTTAATGACAGAAATTTCATTTTTGGGTGAGCTAACCCTTTAATCTCATTGCTGTCTAGGAGGAGCAGTTCAGATATTAAAGAAAATTACAAATGAAAAATTCTTTTCTATGGCTTCCCTCATATGTATTTTTAGAGTCTAGTGTGAAACAGACAGTCACGTGTACGGCATGTGAGGCCAAACTAGTGGAAGAAAATTGTTGTTCTCTCCATGTTTCTCTCTCTCTTTCATTTTCCTTTCACAGTCAGCTTGCTCAAGCTTCAGGCCATGGCTGCTTTAAACTGAACAGAGTTAGATGATGCTGAGGGATGCTGAGGGTTTGTGTGTGTGTATTGTGAGAGTGTGTGTAAATATGCAGTGCACACTAGTCCTTTTTTGGTGGTATTGAAGAGACCGTGGTACATTTACTTTGACACAAAGAACCAAATGTAACTCGCAGAATTCAAAGGGAGTAAAGTGGTAAATGTGGCAGGATATGTTCAGCATGTGTTTTGCCATTCTTCCCACTTATATATAGTACTCATGCTTTCAGGTCATCTTAAAATGATAATCATTAAATATCTATAATTATAGCTGTGGGTTAGAGCCTGAGAATGGGGGGGGGGGGGGGTGTATATGTGTGTGTGTGTGTGTGTGTGTGTGTGTGTGTGTGTGTGTGTGTGTGTGTTTCTGTGTGTGTGTTGTTCAGATTACTGTGCTTGTCCCAGATTATGCTCCAGAGCTGAGAGATTAAATTACTTCCTTTAAAAAAGAAAAAGAAAAAAAAAAAGGCATGGTGGAATGCCATTATTATATGCATGCTTTCTGAATTATATGTTTGGTTACTCAAATAAATTTACTCACTGTGCCATTGAGTGCAGTTGTTTATGTTTTTAAAGGTGAATCTTACATCAGTCTAAAATGAGGGATTGTATTTTTACATTACATTTTGCATAAAGAAAATAAGTTGATTTTCTCATTAAATTAAATAAAAAAAATTAATAAAAATTAAATTATCATATATTAATGTATAATTACAAATGAAATAATATAAATAATATTAAAAATAATTACAATAAATTAATTTAAGTTAATATATACAACTGAAATAATATAAAATTTGTTTAGCCTTACATTAATGAGAATATTTATAAGAGTTAAAATAATACTTATTAGATTCTCATTACAATTAAATAATTAAATTAAATTAATTATGAATACAACTGAAATAATATAGAATTTGTTTAGCATTACATTAATGGGAATAAGATTTATACGAGACTTTTTGCATTAGATTCTCATTACAGTTAAATTAAATAATAGTTTTATATAATAGTTTTTAAATTACATTATTGACAATTGATGTTTCTTTGTAATGATAATAATGGCCCAATGCAAAAAGTTTTAATGGCTTTAATTTCATAAAGCAAAATATCAGTTCTTTTTTTTCTTCTTTTTGATTTTGTTGTGACATGTACCCACGCTCTTGACAGGTTTAGTGAGATTCACCCGTAAAGCATATCACATCTCCAGAGCGAACCTTATCATCTACTATAAATTATACTCCCTTTCCATTTCCTCTTGGGGGAGTACACTTGTGTAACCTTAATCTAATCCTGAATTGTGAATATTAACCTTGATGTCAGTTCCATGAAAGGTTTGCAGCTCTTGTCACCTCTTTTGTATTGAACTTGTGTTGTATCCTTCACTGTATCTTCATAACCAGAGATAAGGCTGGATAAGTCTTAGACTCGTCCCTGCAGGGGATTTGAAGCTCAGTAAGTCATGTTCTGTGTTCACCCTATCCCGCGTATAGCATCAATATCATGCAGCTTGACAGATTAATGTTGCATCTGACTGGAATGTTGAACGTTGCGAGGTTCTTGAGTATCAAATGTAACGTTTCTTCACACTAACACACAAACACTGAAGTTTTCAAACATAAAACAGTAACACTTTACAATAAGGTTCATTAGTTAACATTATTTAATAACATTAGTTAACATGAACTAATAATGAACCGCACTTCTACAGCATTTATTAATCTATGTTAATGTTAATTTCAACGTTTACTAATACATAAAGAGTTGTACTTGTTAACATTAGTTAATGCATTGTGAAATAACATGAACAAACTATTAACAGCTGTATTTTTATTAATTAACGTTAACAAAGATGAACAAATACAGTAACAAATGTATTTCTCATGGTTAGTTCATGTTAGTTAATACATTAAAGTGCCCCTATTATGCTTTTTCGAATATTATCTTTCATGGAATGTGTAACGTAGCTGTCTGTAAATGTAATCGATCTGCAAAGTTGTGAAGTCAAAAGTGCACAATAAAGTTATTGTCTCTCAAAAGAAAGAATCGACTCTGAACTGCCTAAACGAGCCGTTAGGAATTCGAATCTCACTTCTCTGATGGCCACACATCACAAAGTAACAGATTTGCCTAATGCCTGCCTTCATTGGCTGTCTGCGAACAACGTCTTTGAACCGTCCTCAAACGCTGTAGCTGGTTCGTGTTGTGAACATGTCGAGAAGGCGCTGTTTTCTGCTCAGCAAAAGCTAATTCTCTTTGTAAACACTCCCAAAGGATGAGGATATGAAGAGTCAGTGGTTAAAGGTGCCATCGAACATTTTTTTTAACAAGATGTAATATAAGTCTAAGGTGTCCCCTGAATATGTCTGTGAAGTTTCAGCTCAAAATACCCCATAGATTTTTTTTTATTAATTTTTTTAACTGCCTATTTTGAGGCATAATTAGAAATGCGCCGATTCAGGCTGCGGCCCCTTTAATTGCTCGCGCTCTCCGCCCCCTCCCGAGCTCTCGACTCTATCATTGCATAAACAAAGTTCACACAGCTAATATAACCCTCAAAATGGATCTTTACAAAGTGTTCGTCATGCAGCATGTCTAATCGCGTAAGTATGGTATTTATTTGGATGTTTACATTTGATTCTGAATGAGTTTGATAGTGCTCCGTGGCTAACGGCTAATGCTACACTGTTGGAGAGATTTATAAAGAATGAAGTTGTGTTTATGCATTATACAGACTGCAAGTGTTTAAAAATGAAAATAGCGACGACTCTTGTCTCCGTGAATACAGTAAGAAACGATGGTAACTTTAACCACATTTAACAGTACATTAGCAACATGCTAACGAAACATTTAGAAAGACAATTTACAAATATTACTAAAAATATCATGTTATCATGGATTATGTCAGTTATTATTGCTCCATCTGCCATTTTTCGCTGTTGTCCTTGCTTGCTTACCTAGTCTGATGATTCAGCTGTGCACAGATCCAGACGTTAATACTGGCTGCCCTTGTGTAATGCCTCGATCATGAGTTGGCATATGCAAATATTGGGGGTGTACATATTAATGATCCCGACTGTTACGTAACAGTCGTTGTTATGTTGAGATTCGATTTTTCCAGAGGTCTTTTAAACAAATGAGATTTATATAAGAAGGAGGAAACAATGGAGTTTGAGACTCACTGTATGTCATTTCCATGTACTGAACTCTTGTTATTCAACTATGCCGAGGTAAATTCAATTTTCAATTCGATGGCACCTTTAAAATTACTACAGCAATACAACAGCAGAATAACATTTTCATGATTGCTTCTCAAATCTCGATGAGGTCTAAAACGCCATTAAATATAGGACAAAAGCCACTTTATTTGGACCAACTTTCTCCTCAGAATCACAACCTGTAAGTATGATTAATTATTGATGTGTATATTTTATACTGGGTGTTCAAAATGCATAGTTATATGTTTTATATTATGCTAGGTCTCCAGCTAACTGGCTAACTCATGTTATCACTGTCTTACTGAAATACTTCTGCTAATCATCTGTGGCCCACTACACTCTAAATAATGCTGGGTTGTTTCAGCCCATGTTTGGGTCAAATATGGACAAGCCCAACAGTTGGTTTATATTTTTAAATTAAAATTTTAAACCCAACAGTTGGGTTTGTCTAGTCTGGGTAAACCCAGCCTGATCTGCCGGCGATTTGATTTCGCTCTGCAACTCAGTCTGGAAACCCGTGCATTCATTTCTACTGCGCTGTTACACTTTTGCGGGAACCAATCACAGACTGGCTTATCCACCTTGCTCGCTATTGGCGGGTATAACACGATGACGATAGAGAAGCGACGGCAAGCAGCTTTCAAACTCTATCTGATCTACCCGTCTCTCCAAAATAACAATGCACAATCACAGTGACGCCGATTGTGTTAAGCATTTACCTTATCTGAGAGAAATGTAGCAGAGCGTTGATCCGACAGTCTCTTCATAGGAAGATTACAAACGGCGATTAATGACACACGACGATTCTCTGCTGTTATTCTGGTGGTTTGCTTCACGATGTGAGTACAGGACTCTTTTACTTCAATGCCCCTTAATGGTAGACAATATTTTTATTATTTGCTCTATATGTTTCGTCTCCCTGCTTCTTGAATCTCGCGCCGCCTGAGCTGACTGGAATTCTTTTTGGTTGTCATAACATTGACGTAGTTTAGGGCGGCTATATTCCGCGTTCATTTACACTGAACCAGAACAGTATCAGAGTCGCCTTTTAAACTCTCGACGATGCTGAATGACTTCTTTAGTTAGCAAACAAATTGCTCGAGTGGGTGTAAATACCGATCACTTTCATGTTTTTTTGCACAACCTGCAAAAATCGCTCGATGCCATTGCTGCTTCTGCAAACCGCGGATCAATGCTACAAACCAATACAAACTAAACCTGCGTCTCAATCAGCTCCCTAGTTCCCTAGGTCGTGAATCAGTATATCATGCAAGTGAATGTGGCTGATTCCCTGATCAGTGCCCTGACTACTGAACTAGGGAGCTGATTGAAACACACGGTAAACCTGTCTGGAGTTTTCGCATCGCTCTGCAAAGTACGTCACCCGGATCGTTGATCTGATTGGTTGAAGGACTATCCAATTGCATGACTAATGCTCGTTGATCATGCCTCTTGTGCAGTAGGAAATACATAGCAAACTCCCCAGACGAATATTCAATTTTAAATTGAGCTTGGTCTGGTGATAGCCAGACTAGGGTTTGTCCATATTTGACTCAAACATGGGCTAAAACAACAAATAATATATTGCTTAAAATTGTTTCCATTAATGTAGATTGTCTGTCGTTCTCACTATTTTGAGTAATGACAAAGGATGGAGCAAGATTTTTTTTACAAACTTTAATGTTACATCAGTCATTCATGTTAGTGCTCGGCTAGTCTCAGCCTCAGACGTCACGCCCACGCGGACTGCTGGCTGAACATCTGATGCATATGGCACATTTAACTGGAAACGCTTCAGGATTTTCGAAGTCGTCATCTGGTTTGTTGAATTCTACAGGATGTCCGGGAGACGTGTGTATTGTGTTCTTTAACGGTCCACCTGGAAACAAATGCCGTGACGCCAAGCCCCTCATGCAAGAAGAAAGCCGTTGTGTGTTGTGACAATGAGCGCTTACCAGGATCAACTAAATGCTGGATTTTCAAAAGTATGTGAAGTTCGCGGCTCCATTGTTGCAGTAAACTTGCACAACATTTTTGAATGAACAACTTATTAGATGCAATCTGGTCTGTTGTTCAACTTTACATTTTCACGCCCCTAAACGTGACGGGGAACAAAACTAACTGTGTTTGGTTGCGTTACATGTCAGTCAAATGTCCTCTTGGGCCAATGAAAGTTCCCACATGTGCACATTGGTTTGTTGATGGACATACACTTGTTAATGCTGATGTAGAGGAATTACAGTTCCAACATCTCATGATGAACGTCAAACGGTGTAGTGTATCACTGAGAAACGTCCTGCTCAAGTCGTTCTTGCAATGAAGGTTCTGGTTGAATAACTAGTTCTTCCAATGTTTCATCATCGGACTTGCACTCGGATTGATATGGTAAAATCAACGCCATCGTTACGGTCTTTACACAATTACTGAGCTTTAGGAAGCCTCTGGAGCTGAATCAGTTATGGTAATGGGTGTTTGTTTCTGCACGCGCTGTAAGCTGTAGACCAATCACAACAGACTGGGCCGTCTGGCCAATCAGAGCAGAGCAGGCTCGCGGAAAGGAGAGATTTAGAGAGACTGAAGCATCGAACGAGTCGTTTGAGAATCATTGAAAAATGTGATTATGTGCAATGTATATTATGAGAAAATGAAAGCAGTTTTTAACCTTTGATGCATGTAAAACTGTTATAGGAGACCTCCAAAACAGAATTAAGAACCGTTAAAATAACATAATTGGGGCACTTTAACTAATGTTAACAAATGAACCTTATTGTAAAGTGTTACCCATAAAACAGCTGATTTATACCATTAGATGCACAGGCAAACAAGTTATGAGCAAGTTATTAATAAGGATACCATTATTATATAATTATTTAACCTTTATAATTAATTAATCTGACAGTTTAAGGGGGAAAAAAAGAAAATCATGTTTTCTATACGAATAATACCCAGAAAGCACAAAACATTTTTACAATGTTGCATTTTGTTTGCAATTTGGTTACATAACACTATAACACTTAAAACATTCTAGATCCCTATTATTATTATTATTATTATTATTATTATTATTTTTGAATATTACCTTGTGTGTGTGTTTGTGACTATAAAAGGTCTACAAAGTTTTTATTTTTATTTCACTTTTAGTTATTTTAGCATCACATTAAACTAAATGAAAATATTCCCTGGCAACCAACCTAAATAAAATATTTTGAAAGGTTTTTTTTATATATATTTTATTTTATTTTAGTTTACATTTATTTTATTTCCTTTTTTAATGGTTTTAGTTTTAGTTAACTATAATAACACTGGTCCTTAATAACCTAAAGCGTCCTTGTACACTGATTAGCATTTATCCATAATGTTCCTATTGTAAGCCACATCGGGTGAATTACAGTGAAGTATCAATATACTGATACATTACTGTCATTCGGATCTAGTTAGATCCTGCGGGCTGCGCATGTGCTCTAGAATTGATCTGTGATTGTGGAGCTGATGTCAGTCACATACTTGTCTAGGCGAATGTGTCGTAGGCTGTCAATGAATTGATTACTTAATTAGTAACAAAATGAAGTATAATATAAGGGCTTTAAAACTGCTGCTTTATTGCAACGATTATCCCCTTTTCTTGAGAACTAGAGACCACATTAAGCACAATAGCACTAAATGTTAACAAGGTGTGAGGTAATTTATAGGCTATCATGCAGCACTGGAGCTGGATTAGAAAGTTCAGAACAGGCTTGACAAAAACTGTGCATTTTGAAAGTGAAGTGTGTCATTTCTGTGTAACTAGCAGTGCCAATTGTAAATGCAAAAACAATTACCCATATGGTTTCTCTGGCCCACAGCCTAACTTTGTCTAATTTAATAATAAAAAAAAGCAATACAGCTCCTTCACCATTAATAGAGGGCAATGAGGGCATCTAAATTTTATCCACTATTTGTAGCACGAAATCATGAAATTGCCATGCTACAGGTGCTTTTTGTTAAAGATGGAGCAGCCGGTGGCCTCCTATTGGCTGGATGTTTCAACTGTCTTGATTTCATGTGGTGAAGAGACTGATATTCAAAAGCCAGAGAAAGTACAGATTCATGGGTAATCAGAGGGTCTGAGTGCTATACTTGGATTGCTGCAGTGAGAGACTGTAGGCTTATTAGGAACTATGAGAGCACTTTTTAATGTTTCCCAGCTGTGACTTTCTGATTTATCAGTGCACTGCATAGCTAATGAACTTAACTGGTTCATGTCATGATGGCTGTCTTGCTGTAATACCTACTTAAGTCCAAAAACATTACCTTACTTGTGCGCAAAATTGGAATATCGCATAAAACTTTTGCAAATAAAGCAGCATTTCCAGAAATAAATCGCCACTTCCTGGGAAATTGGCACAACATATCTGTAATAAAAATGGAAGTTGCTGCAGTCAGGGAAGCCACTGTGGCTCTTTTTTTCCTCCATCATAAATGTCTTGTCTCTCAGAGCTCTCAGACAAAACACAATAAACTTTGTAATTAAACCAAATCATTCTGATGACAGATTTTGGCTCAGGCATTTCAGAATGACCAAACCAACATCTGAGATGCTGTGCAATGAAATTTATTCGGTAAACATGTTTCCATCATAGTTTATGGGCATGTTGTCTTATCGGATAAAAAAAAGTATCCGCCTCAGTTAAGTGTAATTTATGCATTTTCACATTTTTTTTAACTTTTATGCACATCTTGGCATTTCCATTATAATGAATAAAGCAGCTCAGACATTCCGCTAAACATTTCATTTTGTGCTCCATGGAAGCAAGAGTTTGGAACGACGTGATGGTGAGTAAATGATATCAAGTTTTTCATTCATGGGTGAACTAATCCTTTAAAAGGCCGTAAACTGTATGCCAATATAATGCCAAGGATTTGAGTTCTTTTTGAGCATTACTTGGGGAGAAGTCTTGTTGAGTTTCAGAGGAAAAATATGATTTCAGCATTTTGCCATGACAGATGATGGATTATATCATCTTAACCTTTAACCTTTTGTAGATTTCCAAGTCTTGCAAACACTCCAGCTGGGTCTGCTGTGAATACACTGAATGCATTATTGAAAGAAGATCCAAAGGAAGATGAGTATTAAAGAATGTTTTGTGCGCTTGTGAGCAGGAGCTGGGCAACACTGATTGTTATTGTCATGGTTAAGGTCAATGTTTCCATAGCAACAGGCACCATTGAGGTTGCAGTGATAATGGTATGAATAATTTATCACATGGAAGGATTATAACTGAGTTCCAAAACACCCCATGGAGTGTGACTGTATGTGCACCTGTTTGTATGTATGCAAAATGTATGTTTCTGCCCTTAACTTCTTCATATATCGTGATACCATCACCACCGTTACTAGAGAAACACTGCATAGCAACTCCAGGTGAGGAGTTGCCATGGTATTTCTGTCACATCCTCTAATTAGCATCACAGTGACATTGAGTCGTCATGGAAATGCTCATTTGCGTTTTCTCATTGCATTCCGTAGTGATTTTGAAGGTGCCTTAGATTGAATGTCTGGGAAGATTGAATGCCTGGGAGTGCGTTTGTCGAAAATGAGATGCTTAATTAGTTGTCGTATATTAAATGTGCACTAATTACGTATCTATTAATTTACTGTTTTCAAGAGATAATGTTGAATAGGGAAATTAATGAACTAATTCCTCATCATCACCACCGCGTAAGCATAATTGATTAGGCTGCGATCAGCCAATATGAATAATAATATAATTTATACATAATGAATAGCTTCTTAAGCATGTTTAGTAGAATAAGACTGCTATTAAGGTCAAATGAGCAGCACACACACATACAGGTTGTTTATTTCACCATTTAGTGATATTTTTTCTGCATTTTAAATTTCTCTCGCTTTCTGTCTATCTCTATATTCCCATCCCCTGTCTCACCCTCTGAGAAGGCTGCCATCTGGACCACTTTCATTTAGCACACACACACACACACACATACATCTGGAGATTAATGTATCAAGCCATAGACATTTGATGGAAATATCACCCAGAATTTAATGCAGAACTCTGGTGATTTTGATTAGGATCGTCAGTGTTTTACTGTAATATGTCATTGTTTGAATAGGTGGCTTATAACCAGCTGTGATTAAATAGTTTTGCTTGAGTTTAATGAATGGAAACTCTACCTGCTGGCTTTGGCTTAGAGGAATCCCCTCTGTGACTGATCCACTTCTCCCTTTGACCTTAGTCCTCAATATAAACATGGTGGGAAGGTATTTTATACCTGCTAATTAGGATCATGCTTTAAAGTTGTCAAAGGGTTGCACAAATGAGAGGAAAGGATCTATTTGAAGCAGTGTCAATATATGTTAAACACAACTCAAAATACTCAGAAACAGGAACAGAACAACCGTACGATGAGAACTGACAAAGAACAGAATGAAAATCAGGCCTAAATACACAGAACAAACCAATCAACAAAATGAACAACAGGCATATCTGATAATCAAACAATGAATAACCAAGGAAACCAACTGAAAACACATGAAACAGAACTAATTGCATGCAAAACTCACCCAAACAGAAACAAAACCCAGATAGTTCCTTACAAAAGTATGACATAATTCATAAAGGAATTAAGAATGCCTTTTAAATTGGATTATATTCATATAACTTAAAAGAGTGTCTATTTGCAAATAGCGTCCCTTGTTGGCAAACACTATTTACACTAGCTCCGCCCACTAATGTCTCGTTGGGCCACTTAAGTTTTAAAAAAAAGACACCCAGAATTCAACATCAGTGGTGCAGCAGTAGCAAATAAGGCTCACAGATCTGGCTTTTAATGCGATCGACGCGGGTTCGAATCTGCCTTTTGCCAAGCTCGCATTTATTTTCAATAAAAATGAAAATAATGTTCTAAAAGAGGAAATTGAAAAGCGTTTATTGGGTAGGGTTAAGGGAAGGTGAAGGGAGGGTTTTTATTCTCCCAATAAGGCAGCATCTATTTAATAATTTTAGTAAATATAATCATTTACACTCTATGATATTATTGCATCTAATTACTATTTACTCTTATTGCAAAGAAAGAACTGATACTTTACATGGTGTAAATAGAATCTATCGCTATTTTAACCTAGTGTAAATAACATCTATCACTAAGAAAATATGCTATTTTCACTTAGTGTAAATAGCCACTGTCATAACTTAAAGGTTCCATCGATCGTTTTTTTTACAAGATATAATATAAGTCTAAGGTGTCCCCTGAATATGTCTGTGAAGTTTCAGCTCAAAATACCCCATAGATTTTTTTTTAATACATTTTTTTAACTGCCTATTTTGGGGCATAATTAGAAATGCGCCGATTCATGCTGCGGCCTCTTTAAATGCTCGCGCTCTCTCCGCCCCCGGAGCTCGCGCTTGCCTTAAACAGTGCATAAACAAAGTTCACACAGCTAATATAACCCTCAAAATGGATCTTTACAAAGTGTTCATCATGCATACTGCATGCATGCATCGGATCATGTGAGTATTGTATTTATTTGGATGTTTACATTTGATTCTGAATGAGTTTGATAGTGCTCCGTGGCTAACGGCTAATGCTACACTGTTGGAGAGATTTATAAAGAATGAAGTTGTGTTTGTGCATAATACAGACTGCAAGTGTTTAAAAATGAAAATAGTGACGGCTCTTGTCTCCGTGAATACAGTAAGAAACGATGGTAACTTTAACCACATTTAACAGTACATTAGCAACATGCTAACGAAACATTTAGAAAGACAATTTACAAATATCACTAAAAATATCATGTTATCATGGATCATGTCAGTTATTATTGCTCCATCTGCCATTTTTCGCTGTTGTCCTTGCTTGCTTACCTAGTCTGATGATTCAGCTGTGCACAGATCCAGACGTTCTGCCCTTGTGTAATGCCTCGATCATGGGCTGGCATATGCAAATATTGGGGGCGTACATATTAATGATCCCGACTGTTATGTAACAGTCGCTGTTATGTTGAGATTCGCCTGTTCTTCGGAGATCTTTTAAACAAATGAGATTTATATAAGAAGGAGGAAACAATGGAGTTTGAGACTCACTGTATGTCTTTTCCATGTACTGAACTCTTGTTATTCAACTATGCCAATATAAATTCAATTTTTAATTCGATGGCACCTTTAAAGT
This sequence comes from Megalobrama amblycephala, assembly GCF_018812025.1. Lineage (NCBI taxonomy): Eukaryota > Metazoa > Chordata > Actinopteri > Cypriniformes > Xenocyprididae > Megalobrama > Megalobrama amblycephala. Next base: position 27,401,967 of record NC_063059.1, on the reverse strand, counting down.
GCAATTTTATGTGTGATTTTTGTAATTTTTCAGCATTAAATACACATTAACATTTAATCATGTGAATATTTCCAGAACCATTAAAAATGATCAGTGTTTGAGATGCATATTTATAAGTATTATATTTAAAACATTTTATTTTAGATGACAAGGTGGAAGAACACTTCATTAAAAAATTTATTTATACTAGTTATACAATTATTATTATTATTATTTAATTATTATTATTTATTAAAAGTAAACACAAAGCATTCCTATTATGATTGACTATTTGTTGTGCCATCTTTTCATATGTAATCATTGCATTATGTTTATGTCTGACCAAGAATGTTTTAGAGTTCTAAACGTTCCGTTTCCTCCTGCAGAGCTCCTGGGTGCTGCTAAGAAGGTGAATGTGAATTTCCAGGACACAGACGGGTGAGTTTCATCTATACTACAGTGACATCACATACTCACACATGATGTCCATCAACTAAATTAAGTCGTGATCAGCTGATATGGGCTTTTCAGTGGCCAGTGCAAAGGAAGCAATACACTGTAAAATATAATTTTAATGATTTGTTATCATAACATTTTTTTCTTTTGTCAAATCAACTTAGATTGAATCATAATCACCTTCAATGTATTAACTCAAATTTTAAAATTTCAATGAACTCAAAATTTTAAGGCAACCAGGTAACTTACTTTTTTAAGATGAACCAACAATTCTTTTTTACAGTGTAGCTGCGTCTCATTTTGGAGGCTGCGTCCTCTGGAGGTTGCATTTGAAGTCTGCATTGTCATCAAGGATGTCTTATTTAAGAAAAGTAACCATAATAAAATTGAGGTGTAAAATACTGTAATTTCTTTCTTACTTTGCAATCTAATGGTTACTTTTCTTACATGAGACCGCCTCAATGACATATGGAGCCATCAAATGTGACCTCCGGAGGACGCAGCCTTCGAAATGAGACACAGCTTTAATGTAACTTATTTCCAGGTGAAATAGGGCAGTACTTTGTTTTATTCATCAGCAATTGATTTATTTTTGAAAAGTGCACGTTATATACTGAAAAGGCCATTAGGTGGTTGGAGGGAAAACTATGAGTGATCAGTACCATGCAGTCTATTTTGAGTTCATGGTTAAATTATCTAGTGGACAGTCAGTTATGATGTTAAATTAACTTTTGTATGAATTCCCAAGATTCCTACAGTGCAGATTACAGTTAAAGCAGAGGTGTGTTGTTATTAAAATGTTGCAGTGAAGTTACTAGAGTAGGAGAGAGAGATGTGTGTGTGTGTGTGTACACACGTGGTTTGGGGAGAAAAATCTCTTACTCATGGAAGTAGGTCATAGCCTCCTGCTCAGTTAGACAGTGAGGGATCGGAGTAAAGTGGCAGAGTTGAGCTGCAGCGAAGACCGATTAGGGACTCTCTAAAAAGTTACGCACAAGTCTTAAAGTACCCAATATGACTCCATTGAAAAATTACTTATCTGTTCCTCACATAAAGTGCTTTTTCGGATATAGTAATATATAATAATTATATAGCTGCCTGTGAGTGTAAAAGGTCTGCAAAGTTTCAAAGATCAAAGTGCATCATGGTAAATTGAGTTAATTAACAATTTTTTTCAGTATGAAAATAAAATAAAACCAATTCAGACTGTATGAGAAAAGAGGTTATGCTGCAATGTATATTGTGAGAAAATTATGTGTTTTTTTTTTTTCACCTTGGATGCATGTAAACCTATTGTAGGAGACTTCCAAAACAAATGGCAACCTTTTTTAAAGCATATATGCACACTTCAAAGCACTTGGATTGGAAATAAGAACTGATATATTAGGATCGGGGTATTATAAGGAGGACATATAAGCTATTTTGAAGAACATATCTTGACCACATAATAAGAACAGGCCTAGAAATTAGTAGACACACATATTCACCTCAAGATTTTCTGCAGAATAGAAACGCCTGTCATTCACTCCCTGTTTCTGCTCACAAGTTCTACACACCATGTTTTTCCTTATTTAATTGCATTTTAAATACACGTTGATGCAGGTTGTTCAACATAAAAATGTCATTATTTTTAGCTATTCTAAATAGAATCAATAAAAGTATAGTAGAGGTAAATTCGGGGACAATTTCTTCAAATTTCAGGACACATGCACAGTTGAAAAATGAATGACTTAAAGAGAACATTAATCAGAAACTTTTTGAGAGTCAGAAAGATTTTGAGAACTCCAGTACTTTTCTTCTGCTGCCTGAACTTCTATTGTCTTTGAATGCATAGTAATATCTATCTAATCTCTAGGTTGTTGGTTTGAAGTTTACATGAATGACAGATGCTAAAAGATTTAGTACCAAATAAAGGTGAAAACTATTCAATAATATTGATAAGTATTACTTAAAGGTGCCGTAGAACGTTCTTTCACAAGATGTAATAAAAGTCTAAGGTGTCCCCTGAATGTGTTTGTGAAGTTTCAGCTCAAAATACCCCATAGATTTTTTTTTAATAAATGGGGCATCATTAACTATGCACCGATTCAGGCTGCGGCCCCTTTAAATCTCGCGCTCCCTGCCCTTGAGCTCTCGACTATAATACAGTGCATAAACAAAGTTCACACAGCTAATATAACCCTCAAACAGATCTTTACAAGATGTTCATCATGCATGCTGCATGCATGCTTCGGATCATGTGAGTATAGTATTTATTTGGATGTTTACATTTGATTTTGAATGAGTTTGATAGTGCTCCGTGTCTAAAGCTAACATTACACACTGCTGTAGAGATTTATAAAGAATGAAGTTGTGTTTATGAATTATACAGACTGCAAGTGTTTAAAAATGAAAATAGCGACGGCTCTCTTGTCTCCGTGAATACAGTAATAAACGATGGTAACTTTAACCGCATTTAACAGTACATTAGCAACATGCTAACGAAACATTTAGAAAGACAATTTACAAATATCACTAAAAATATCATGATATCATGGATCATGTCAGTTATTATTGCTCCATCTGCCATTTTTCGCTGTTGTCCTTGCTTGCTTACCTAGTCTGATGATTCAGCTGTGCACAGATCCAGACGTTAATACTGGCTGCCCTTGTCTAATGGTTTGAACATGGGCTGGCATATGCAAATATTGGGGGCATACATTTTAATGACCAACAGTCGGTGTTATGTTGAGATTCGCCTGTTTTCCGGAGGTCTTTTAAACAAATGAAATTTACATAAGAAGGAGGAAACAATGGAGTTTGAAACTCAATGTATGTCTTTTCCATGTACTGAACTCTTGTTATTCAACTATGCCAAGGTAAATTCAATTTTTGATTCTAGGGCACCTTTAATATGTTTAAATGCAATGATAATACCACTTTGACATAATTATTATTTACTAAAAGCATGACTTTTTCCTCCTTATGTGACAGAAATTGGCAGCGAATTTCTTACAATTGCACCCAACCACTCTTATTGTAACAAATAACGTCTTGTATTAAATTTGAGTCATTTAATGGTATAGTACTTTAGCCATATGATGTTTCTTATACCAAAAGATTCTTCTTAATTTAACATTTTACCATATTTAAATCTATTTCAAAGTTTTCCACCTTAGAAACCTGTGCAGATTCTATACGTCACTAGAACTGATTAATGCATAGTGTGTTTGTGTGCTTTCGTTTTATAGGTTATCTGCCCTGCATCATGCTGCTCTTAATGGTAACGTGGAGCTGATTGCACTTTTGCTCGAGTCACAAGCCGTCGTTGACATCAAAGACCAGAATGGTACAAACACACACAGTACCTTTTTATTAGCAACTGTCTCATATGTACAATATGCATAGTATTTACTTAATATACTTGTTGTTACTTGCATCCCTAGACTACCATTGAAATATTTTTGAAAGGTCTCTTATTCTCACCAAGGGTGTATTTATTTGAATACGATTTAAAACAATTGTTTTCTAATTTCTATTTAAAAAGAAAAAATACTGTCCCCACACTTTTGAATAGTAGTGCATTTGTTTTTCATTCAAACTACCGTCCTTTTTTTTCTGAAGGCATGCGGCCCTTACATTACGCTGCTTGGCAGGGCAAGTGTGAGCCCATGAAAATGCTGCTCAAGGCCGGGTCATCAGTCAACAGCCAATCAGATGAGGGACAGATCCCTTTACACCTCGCATCACAACACGGCCATTATGAGGGAGTGAGTAAATGCACATAAACAGTCAGCTGTACACACACACACACACACATACTCACTGTACTGTGCTGTACTGTGTGTGTTTGCAGAGTGAGATGCTGCTCCAACATCAGTCGAACCCCTGCCTCAGAGACCACGCTGGGAAAACCCCTCTAGACTTGGCCTGCGAATTTGGACGAGTCACGGTCAGTTACGCTGTGTTTGTGTGTCTGTCTGCATGTACGCAGGGGTTTGTGATAGATGGACGAGAAGCAGTGCTTCCCTGTGGGAACTACACCTCTACTCACGTTCTCAGCCAAATGTAGGAAGCCCCATATGCTCTCACACCCCGGTTTCCACTGCTTGCAAATGAGCACAAGAGACTATTCCATAACAGTTAATTCAGACTTGGGTTTTGTTAAAGGTGTAGTTCACTTAAAATTAATATTCTGTCATTATTTACAAACTCACATTGCTCTAAACCTGTATGACTTTTTTTTTTTCTTCCTGGGAACAAAAGTAGAATTTTTAAAATTGTACTTGATGCTATTTTCATGTAAACTGAAGTATGTATGTACGTATTTATTTATTTATGTTTATTTAATCATTTCAAATTTCCTTGTTCACTTATTTATATATTTATTTATGCATTAATGTCTTCATTTATTTGATTATTATCTCTTTTTGTTAATTTAATAATTTGAAATCCCGTCGTTTCATGCAAAATAACCATAATTGTATTGTAAATGTCCATGTACACTTTATTTCAAATCTTATTAACCCTTATCATTTTGTGTGAAAAACAGAGCAAAGTTTAATCATTATTCACTGATAATCTTCACATTTTAACCATTGCAACTGGATTATTCAGTTCTTTGAGATCATTCATTGCTGTGTCCGAAAAACTTAAAAATGCTGCCTTCAGAGGATGCATTCCAAGGTAGGAAGGCATTAAGGCACGTCCGAATCCAGTGTTAGCTTCACTTCCTGTCTCCTGAGATACCTTCATCTGATTCATTTTTAAAGGCAGCATAGATGTATCCTTCGCTGCCTTTGATATCCCGCAATCCTGTGCTTTCCATTCTGTGATAGTCAAGCTAAATAATAAAGATGGCATCTAAAAGATGCAGTTGGTGCTCAGTTTGTGTGTAAATGTAAGTTTTGGCCAATGTTTTCCACTTCTGATGTCATTTCTACCGAGAAATTTCTATTGCAGTAATCAGTGGGGGAAAAAAATGCCGGTACTCCCGATGCTCGTTTCAAAACGCTGAAAAAGGGAGGGCATAGTGGGCTTCCATACGTGCAACTTAGAAAATAGAGAAGTACCGGTCTGTACCGGCCCACTTTGAGCACCGGCAGTAATTAAATATATGCTTAGTTTTTACCAAAGTTCGCTCTGTTTTGCTGTAGATCATTAAACTGTTACGCTGTCTCAGAAGTCTGTCCGAAATCAATTTCGTGAGATACCTTTGTGCGCAAACACTGCCTACAAAGTCATTGCCTGATAAGGGAGCTAGACAACAAGTCAGCTGTTTAAAGGGTTAGTTCACCAAAAATGAAAATTCTGTCACCATTTACTCACCCTCATAGACTTTCATTCATATTTGAAACACAAATCAAGATCTTTTTGATGAAATCTGAGAACTTTCTGTCCCTCCATAGACAGCTACGCAACTGACACTTTGACGCTTCAAAAAGTTCATAAAGAGATCATAAAACTAATCCATATGAATTGAGCGGTTTAGTCCAAACTTTGTGAGGAGACTCGATCGCTTTATATGATGAACAGATTTAATTTAGGCTTTTATTCACATATAAACATTGGAAAGCAGACAGAAACAGAAGCTCAACCGAACCTGCTTGACGCACGAGAATAAACCTCTTGCAGAAGCTCAGACGTGCTGCGTAACACAAGAATGAACCTCAATGGTTCATCATATGTCAAGCGAACATGCTTGAGCTTCTGTTTACCACAACTGATGTGTGTTGAATGTTTACATGTGAATATAAGCCTATATTCAATCTGTTTGGACTAGAAAATTTGGACTAAACCGCTCAATTCATATGGATTATCTCTTAATTAACTTTTTGAAGCATCAAAGTGGTATTTGCGTAGCTGTCTATGGAGGGACAGAAAGCTCTCAGATTTCAACAAAAAGAGCTTCATCTGTGTTCCAAAGATGAACGTGAGTCTTACAAGTGTGGAACGACATGAGGGTGAGTCATTAATGTCAGAATTTTCATTTTTGAATGAACTAACCCTAAGTTTTCGGATGCAGCCGAGATTTGAGAAGTGGGGCAACCAATTCACTTAGGAGATTCCACTCAAAATGATGATTCATTCACAGATGAATCACTGCTTTGCTCATACATACTCCAAGGAAAGCTTGGGCAGATGTCTGGATCCATTGAAAAATTACTTATCTGTTCCTCACTTAAACCTATCAACTTTAGTTTTGATCTATACACGAGTCTATATATGAATTACGAGTTTGTGATACTTTTATGGTGTTTGGCATCCCTTTGAAGCTTAAAATCCTTCTTTTGTGTTCTATGGAAGAAATAAATTCATATGGGTTTAGAACGACATGAGGGTGAGTCATTGGGGAAACTATTCATTTTTGTTTTATTTGACACATTACATATTGTTTTGAAAGTGAAAGTGAAAGTGACGTGACGTGTGTTCCATACTCGGAATTTGTGCTCTGCATTTCACCCATCCAAGTGCACATACACAGCAATGAGTATTGAACACACACACACCCAGAGCAGTGGGGAGCCATTTTTTGCTGCGACACCTGGGAAGCAGTTGGGGGTTATGTGCCTTGCTTCGGGCACCTCAGTTGTGGGTAATGTGAGTGGAAGAGAACGTTGTTCATTCACTCTCTCTGCTATATTTCCTGCCAATACTGAGACTCGAACCCACGACCTTCGGGTTACAAGTCAGACTCTCTAGCCATTAGGACTCAACTGCCCCTATTGTCTTATTTGTCAAATTAAATAAATTCTTAGGCCATGAATGACCTTTTTTTATGTTAAGTTGCTGTAAGTGATGTTCTGTTTCGCTAACTTCCAGCCAGATTTAGAATCTGAATTAGATCACTCCCTCTCTCCAAAATATCTTGCTCCAAAAACATGTCAGCAAACCTGATGTCAGCTTACCCGAATGCTCGAAGTGACTGACAGGCAGTGAGCGCCTCAAAGTCCTCTGGCTAAACAATAGCGATCAAATTCATTTTTGCTCTTAAAGCTGTCACAGAGACAGGTGAGATGTCTCATGATACCTATTTCAGTGATATATACTGCATGCTATTCTATCAAAAATATTTACAGCACTTTTAACTGATGTATTTTTTACAGTGTAATAATAATAATAATAATAATTAGATTATGCAAATTAATAAAACACTGATTCTAATGCACTTTTATAGTTGAAACCATTTGCAGTTACTATAGTGTACATGCTAATACCACATATACCATAATATTAATTGAATTACTATTTACACTACTGTTCAAAATGATCGGTAAGATTTTTTAATGTTTTTGAAAGAAGTTTCTTATGCTCACTGCATTAATTTGATCTAAAATACAGTAAAAACAGTAATATTGTAAAATATTATTACAATTTAAAATAACTGTTGGTATGCGGCAGCAGGGAAGAGATGGTGTGAGGATCGAATTGCAGCAAAGTTTATTCAAAAACACAAAGAAACATAATCCAAACCAGGAACATAAATCCAAAGAAAAAACAGCTTCACAAAAGCATGCAAAGACAAAAACCGACAACGGACTACAGAAACACAGGGGTATAAATACACTGGGACACAAGGGGCTAACGAGGAACAGGTGTGAACAGTTAATCACTATGGAAATTAATGAGGGTAACTATGGAAACAAACAAGGCAGCTATGGAAACGAAGGCAAACAGGAACTAATCAAAGGAAACGAAACACTGGAACAAGGGGAACAGAAAACACACTTCAAAATAAAAGTCCTAATAGCAAAACCAAGAAACACAAAACCTGGGAACATGTGTTAACTGTTTTCTATTTGAATATATTTTAAATTGTAATTTTCAGCATCATTACTCCAGTCTTCAGTGTCACATGATACTTCAGAAATCATTCTAATATGCTGATTTGCTGCTCAAGAAACATTTCTTCTTATTATTATTGTCAATGTTGAAAATGTTGTGCTGCTTAATATATTTGTGGAAACCATGATACATTTTTTTTTCAGGAATCCTTGATGAATAGAAAGTTCAAAAGAACAGCATTTATTTGAAATAGAAATCTTTCGTAATGTTATAAATGTCTTTACTGTCACTCAATCAACTGAATGCATCCTTGCTGAATAAAAGTACTAATTACAGACCCCAAACCCATGAATGATAGTGTAAATACCATGCTGTATGAGTATGACATCATTCAGTAACCATATATCAAAGCAATCAGATAACATAACTTTACTATGGTATTACCACAGTCTGCTTTTTGTTCTGGGATAAGGCCTGTACACCTGTACACCACTGTGTGTGAATGCATGCATGTTTTCTGTGTGTTCTACAGGTGGTGCAGTTGCTCCTGAGCAGTAACATGTGTGCTGCTATGTTAGAACCGAAGCCCTCTGATCCCAATGGCATCAGCCCGCTTCATTTGGCTGCCAAGAATGGGCATATCGAGATCATCAAGTAGGTGTTCACTGGACTTCATGGCATTGCAACTATGATTGCAATGCCATGCCTATGATATGCTGAAGTAATAACCACTGTAAAGATGTCATTTAGGTTATAGTCAGCCAATCTTTACTTAACTGCATGGTCTTTTTTTAGCTGCCACATCATTCAAGTAAGGACATTGTTATAAAAGTGCTCATATGTTGCAGATGTCCTATAGTCAGATAAAGGCTTTGGCATGATTATATTAGAACTTTCTCAAACTATCCACTGGTTAGATTAGTTGATGAGAGCACAATTATAATCTATACTTTTGAATATCATGATTGTATTTTTACATTTGGTCATGAATCTCACAAAAAAATGTGAATATATGTGAAAAATGTGTAATATTTCACCCCAAAGGCCAAAGAAGAAAAATAAGAAATTATATCTTGTGTAAAGATAGTGAAGACTGTTTAAAGGACCATTAACTTTAAATTACACTCTAAATTAACAATAAAAAAAATATTTTCTTTACAGGTTTTATGAGATTCACCCATTTACAGTTTGGACTCACATGACTTTTGTATATAAACAATTTCATGCAGTATATATGCTAAGTCTGCAAAACTGAAGAGGCTTAGTGAGGATGTTGTGAAGTTATTTACGGGAAATTGTTTTATATTGCTTTCATTTAGCAGTAATAAATTATGTACAAGAGGACAGACATTGATGGTGCAAAATCCTGACACAGCATTTAGCTCAGTGACACAAAACTGTCTCTGTTGCATGACTGATGTGGTGAGACAGGTCAGGAGCAAAGGGATCGGAGATGATGGGAGAAATGAAAGGCACTGTGGGCTGTCCGATCAGTCCCTGGAGGCTTCATTCATTAGATTCGCACACACACACACACATTCAAACCGAGTGTCCTCATTTTCCCCTTTGATGGACAGTGCAGTCACTGCCTGATGACGCACATCGTTAATTAGTGATTTCATCATTCATCACACATTTTAGGCTCCTTGTGGATCATGAATGTGTGTTTGGTTTGACGGATGTGAAAGACGCATTTTAAATGCCCATCCTGGACATCAATTCCTACACCACGGATCCTCAACTAGCAGGCCAAAACTGACCTGTAAATCACTATTATATGGCCCTCCAATTGATTGAATCGCTGCACAGATCTGGACCAAGCAAGCATTTTGTTCATCTACCTTAGTTTTACACAGGAATTAATATATTTTAAAGGTGTCCTATTATGTTTTTTTTACATTGTGCAATGTTGCTGTTTGAGCATGAAAAAGGTCTGAAAAGTTACAAAGCACACTCCAAAGGGAGTTATTCTCTATATTTGTAACTCCCTGAAACTCCTCAACTGTAGTCTTTCTACTAGATATGAACACGTCACAATATTCCTCATTTTAATAATTCCTGCCCATATTCCCGCATACACAAAATAAAGGGGCGGGGCCTGGTTGAGTCAGTAGTGTGTTGAAATTTGTGGTTATGGTAAGGGGCGTGACACTTCGCAATCACCAATCACAACACACTGGTCCAGCCAGCCAATCAGAGCAAATTGGGCTTTCCAGAAGGAGGGGCTTCATAGAGACAGGCACTAAAAAAAGCGTTACTGACAGACGGGGAACAGAGGTTCTGCAATAATGTAAATTATGTGTAAAATAATGTGTTTTTTGAACATTCAAGCATGAAAACCTATTCTTGTAGACCCCAAAAACAAAATCAAGAATTGAAAAAGGACATAATAGGTCTCCTTTAAGACCTGTTGAAAAGTGCATTATATCACCTATTGTACTGGAATGAATTTTTGTTTTCATTCTGCCAGATGAATATTTGTTTCACATTTGGTGTAAAAAGTCAAATAAATTTTAATAATCTTTCCCTGGAAATAAGTAGAAGTAAGACTGCAAAAAGTCTGTAAGACTCTGACTTTATTTTTAATGTTCATATTGATAAACTTTCTACTCTTTAGAATAATGTTGTGAACGAGAGCCTTTTAATGTGTTTAAATAAAATCTTTTATAAAGAATTTTTTTTGTGTGCATTTTCAGGTTACTGATCCAGGCTGGTATAGATATAAACCGACAGACTAAATCAGGCACAGCGTTGCATGAAGCTGCTCTCTGTGGGAAAATCGAGGCTGTACGGCTGCTGCTGGATGTGAGTATTTCATTATTAAATTCATTATATTATGTGTGGTGTCCAAAATGAACTTTTTTTTGCCACCAATGACATTCATTCATTTTATATACACAACAATACTCAATATATAAAATATTACCGTTCAAATGTTTAAGGGTCAGTAAGATTGTTTGATCAATTATTTGATCACAAATACAGTAAGAACAGCAATATTGTAATATTATTACAATTTAAAATAATCTTTCTGACCCCAACTTTTGAACTGTAGTGTATTCTGTCACTGTCACAATGGATTTTTCCCCTCTTGCATACTAGTGACAAAAAGCGCAGGTCATTGAGTCGCTCAAATCATCATGCATTGTACACCATGAGTCAGTCTCTGTGAACCTTATTGTGATAAATATTCCAAATCTGGTGCCACATGGATTTAGGCAAACTTCAGGCAATATGAGCCTTTAATCTTAATGCTCTGAGGTAAAAGTTTTTAGAAGACACAAGAATAGAAGAGTCGTAACAGATGTTTTCTAGGCTGTGTGGGTTTGATTTGAACCATATATTATTTTGCCGTCAACTGCACTTTATTTACTCGACAAAGGCGACTTTTACTTGCGTTTAGTGCTTGTGGAGTGTTAATTTTGGTCCCTGGTTGTGTTTGGGAGTTTGCTGGTATGTTTATGTTCATCATATATGTGAATGTGTGCATGTCTGTATTGACAGTGTATGCACTATGTAGCATGTGAATGTGTGTTCTGGCTTTTCTCTTCAGAGTGGTATCAGTGCTGGGGTGAGGAACACATTCTGTCAGACAGCGTTGGATATTGTTAACCAATTCACTACTACCCAAGCCAGCAAGGAGATCAAACAGATGCTGAGAGGTGCAATGGGAGGGAGTTTTTGAAAACATAAATTCACACAGAAAGGTAGGCTTTCTGAACTCACGGGTATCTGTGTGTGTTTGTGTTCCTGCCTACAGATGCATCGGCTGCCATGCAAGTGAGGGCTCTGAAGGATTACTGCAACAACTATGACCTTACAAGCCTCAACATTAAAGCAGGCGACATCATCACGGTAAAGAAGCAGTTATTTTACTGTAACAATATAGAAAGTTGTGCATTTTTTGAAGCTTAACTAACCTTTAAACTCTGGAATGTCATGCACATTTTTTTAATGCAGGAGTACTACTATTCAAAAATTTGGGGTCAGTACCATTTATTTGGAAAGAAATTATTACTTTTATTCTGCAAGGATGCATTAAATTGATCAAAAGTCACAGTGAAGACATTTATAATGTAAGATTTCTATTTCAAATAAATGCAGTTCTTCTATTGAAGTTCTTCTATTTAAATAAATGATCTTTCTATTGATCAAATAATCCTGAAAAAAATGTATCCCAGTTTTTTTGTTTTCCACAAAAATATTAAGCAGCACAACATTGATAATAATAATGATGTGACACTGAAGTAATGATGGTGAAAATTCAGCTTTGGCATCACAGGAATAAATTAAATTAAAAATTAATTATAATACAAAATAGTTGTAACAATTGTAATAATATTTCATAATATTAGTGTTTCACTGTATTTTTGTTCAAATAAATGCAGTTTTTGTGAGCATACAATACTTATTTAAAAAAAAAAAAAAACCTCACTAACCCCAATCATTTGAACAGTAGTGTGTAAGACATGAGTATTATAATTTTTGGAAACCTGGGTTTCACTTAATAGTCTTTATACTGTAACTTTTTCTTTTTAGTAAGACTATACAATAAGGCTCTACTGTATATGTTAAAGGTGCCCTAGATTCAAAAATTTAATTTACCTCGACATAGTTGAATAACAAGAGTTCAGTACATGGAAAAGACATACAGTGAGTCTCAAACGCCATTGTTTCCTCCTTCTTATATAAATCTCATTTGTTTAAAAGACCTCCGAAGAACAGGCGAATCTCAACATAACACCGACTGTTACGTAACAGTTGGGGTGTACGCCCCCAATATTTGCATATGCCAGCCCATGTTCCCAACATTATGAAAGGCATTAGACAAGGGCAGCCAGTATTAACGTCTGGATGTGCACAACCAAATCATCAGACTAGGTAAGCAAGCAAGGACAATAGCAAAAAAATGGCAGATGGAGCAATAATAACTGACATGATTCATGATATCATGATATTTTTAGTGATATTTGTAAATTTTCTTTCTAAATGTTTCGTTAGCATGTTGCTAATGTACTGTTAAATGTGGTTAAAGTTACCATCGTTTCTTACTGTATTCACGGAGACAAGAGAGCCGTCGCTATTTTCATTTTTAAACACTTGCAGTCTGTATAATGCATAAACACAACTTCATTCTTTATAAATCTCTCCAACAGTGTAGCATTAGCCGTTAGCCACGGAGCATAGCCTCAAACTCATTCAGAATCAATGTAAACATCAAAATAAACACTGTACTTACGCGATTAGACATGCTGCATGACGAACGCTTTGTAAAGATCCATTTTGAGGGTTATATTAGCTGTTTGAACTTTTTTTATGTTGTTTAAGGCAAGCGCAAGCTCTTGGGGCGTGGAGCACGAGATTTAAAGGGCCACACACCCTGAATCGGCTCATTTCTAATTATGTCCCAAAATAGGCAGTTAAAAAACTGAATTAAGAAAAATATATGGGGTATTTTGAGCTGAAACTTCACAGACACATTCAGGGGACACCGTAGACTTATATTACATCTTTTAAAAAAAAGTTCTAGGGCACCTTTAAGATAAGTTAATGTAATAGGTATCATGAACTAAAAATGTATTACAGTGTTAATGTTAATTTGAATTAAAGATATTAGTTCGCTTCAGAATTCAAATTTCCTGATAATTTACTCACCCCCATGTCATTCAAGATGTTCATGTTTTTCTCTCTTCAGTTGAAAAGAAATTAAGTTTTTTGAGGAAAACATTCCAGGATTTTAAATAAAAATTATATACTTTTTAACCACAAATACTCATCTTGCACTAGCTCTGCGATGCACCACGCATTACGTAATCACGCTGGAAAGGTCACGCATGATGTAGGCAGTAGTACCGAGCAAGTGTTTACAAAGTGAACATGCAAAGATTAAGTCAAACAGCCTTTACAAATAAAAAGGTAAAGTTTTTGAAGTTGGAGGAGAAAATGAGAGTTTTTCGCTCTACCGTGGTACATCCGCCTACGTCACGTGTGACCTTTCCAGCGTGATTACGTAATGCGTGGCGCATCGCAGAGCAGTGCAAAATAAGCATTTATGGTTAAAAAGTATATACATATGTGTTTTTTTAGAAGATGACTGATTGTTTCACTAGATAAGACCCTTATTCCTCGTCTGGGATTGTGTAGAGTCCTTTGAAGCTGCACTGAAACTGACATTTGGACTTTTAACCCATTGATAACTGTTGGTAACTAAATGGAGAAAAATCCTAGAATGTTTTCCTCAAAAACCATAATTTCTTTTCGACTGAAGAAAGAAAGACATAAACATCTTGGATGACCCCCATGAGTAAATTGTGAAACTAATCCTTTAACAATGAACAATAGTATGTATTTATATACAAATAACTTTAATAATAAAGGCACATGCTCCTCAGGTCTTGGAGCAGCATTCTGATGGACGATGGAAGGGCTGTATTCATGACAACCGTACAGGAAATGACCGTGTGGGTTACTTTCCGTCCAACATGGTGGAAGTCATCAAAAGGGCAGGTGTGCCATCGCATCGTCACATGAGCCTTCTAGAATGTCATGTGACACATGCATATTTTAATACACTTTAAAATCAAGGTCAATCTGAAGCTCATCTACTGTACCTGGCACTTAAATGTTCATGTATGCGTGTATGTGTGTGTGTGTGTGTGTGTGTGTGTGTGTGTGTTCTGGTGAGTTTGTATCTAGTGCATGCATTTCTGCATACATATGAGTGTTTGTGCATTTATTGTTGTGTGTGTAGATTAGGGATGGGCATTTAGTTCATTTTGTCTTCTAGAGAACTCAATTGATAAATCGATCGAGTAGGGAGTACACATCATTATTACTACTGGAACAAATCTCTAAGTTTAAGTATATAGTGCGTTAGTGCCCGCTACCTTTTTCAGCAGTGCTGGTTGCAGAAGTATTTTTTCCATTAATTTTTCCCATAGGGATTTTTAAAAAAGTGTTCATTAAAGAGTTACAAGCCATGAACCAAACGAATCAGCTAGGAGGTTAACACTGTTTTACGCGAGCACTGATTTGAAGCAAAAAAAGTATTTGAAAATTGGACAAAATAAAAAATTTACAAGACTGTACTTAACTGCTTTAGTGAGGGAAATAACTATAATCCCATGAAGCACTGCAAACATATATATATATATATATATATATATATATATATATATATATATATATATATATATATATACACACACAAACATTTAAGTATTTTGAGAGTGTATAGAGATCGACTCGTCATTCGCAGTGCTTCATGGGATCGGGCAGAGCAAATAAGATCTTTTGGCGTGTGTTGCTTTTTTGACTCTCTGATTGGTGTAATTTTTTGTACAGCATCATGGGTAATGTAGTTTTTCACCAGGAATTCCACTGTTAAACACAATTATTTAAAAAAAAATAAGCTGAAATAATGCGGACTGACTTCTTCAGTAGAAGCAAACAGCATCGAGTAACAACCTCGTAGCTCACAGTATGGCTGTCTTTAAAGGTTTATAAGTTACCGTTCAAAATTAATTTCCCTATGGAGAAAATGAATGCAGTTTTTACTTCCGGAGCCTAACTGTTGCACTATTAAACTTCCAAAGTACTGTTTGTGCTACTGACATGAATGATACCTCAAATTATGAAGCTTGCTGTGATCAGATGATCGTTTCCCTGAAGGATTATAAACTTACATTGATGGAGCTGCTGTCTTCTGTGTCTTCTGTGTATTTAAATACATGAGTACTCACTACTCAAGCCCAATCCTAGTGTATGTGTGTGGATGTGTGGGTGCCTGTTCATTCGCTCTATATCAGGGTTGCCAGGTCTGCACAACAAAACCAGCCCAACTGCATTCTGGCGGGGTCCCCCGGTAAGATCACTTTCCGGGGTGTAAAAATCGCAAATGGGGGGTCGCTTCAACCCACGGACTGGAAAAAACAAAACAACTTGCGGAAACAATGTAAATGTAGCCCAGTTCTGCAGGAAAACTGCGGACTTGGCAACACTGCTCTATATCCAACTGTCCTGCCCTTTATCACCAGTCAAGTGATTCTAATTAGAGGCGTCAGGTCGAAGACATGAAAGAGAGGGAGTGGAAAAGAGGGCAGATGAGAGTGGCTCATCTATCTGTCACTGTTCGGTCATCTCTGCGTCCACCTGTACCATCGTTTCCATGCCCCCCTTCATTTCCTTTCAACTCACATCAGTGGATTCACACTTCTGCACATTCACGTACTTGCAAACAGGCTTTCACACATTTATACATGCAGATAAGTGGCGGCTGCTGCTTCTCAAGAGTGAAGAAACAACATCACTTATCGATGTCAGAATGTGTACTCAGATTTACTTTTTTCTGGTGTCTATAATTTGCTTTTTTAAAAATATTTGAGAAGCTGAGCTTCTAGTTAAGACAAAAATTACAGTGATTAAAACGGGCTGCAAGATTAATCGAAAGAAAATGCGATGTGGCTTTGTGCTCTTAATAAATCCCAAAGGTTGTGATTTAATTATGTAAATATATGGGCCGCATGTTACAGAGTGAGGTGCGGCACTGTGTTACACTCAAGGAGTTCAGATCCAGGATTTTTTTTTTTCCCAGGGCAGTAAAAGCTGCTCCACACGAGCTCGACTCTGCATCAAGTTTGGCTGCTTAATGTGCATTTGGGAACGCAGCATGTGCCAACAATCTTCCAAACTTGAGAAGCACTTATAAACCAGCTGATGTCAACAAAAGAGAAGCTTTAAGGGTTCCTTTAAGGGACTTTTTTTTTTTTCTAGAATACCCTTTTTTTTTTACATTGAAATATTACTGTATAATAAATTATATTATTTCTTATTTTGTGTAATATTTATTATGTTTTTGTAGTCATATTGATATATAATCACACATTTTTTGGCCAAAATTGTGCATCCCTACTTTTTATTAATCAAAATGTAAAATACAATTGCAATTTTATGAATATATATATATATATATATATATATATATATATATATATACATATATATATATATATACAGTACAGTCCAAAAGTTTGGAACCACTAAGATTTTTAATGTTTTTAAAAGAAGTTTCATCTGCTCACCAAGGCTACATTATTTAATTAAAAATACAGTAAAAACAGTAATATTGTGAAATATTATTACAATTTAAAATAACTGTTTTCTATTTGAATATATTTCACAAAGTAATTTATTCCTGTGATGGCAAAGCTGAATTTTCAGCATCGTTACTCCAGTCTTCAGTGTCACATGATCCTTCAGAAATCATTCTAACATGCTGATCTGCTGCTCAAGAAACATTTAATGTGTACAATTGTACAAAATATTTGTGTACAATATTTTTTTTCAGGATTATTTGATGAATAGAAAGTTCAAAAGAAGTGTTTATCTGAAATCTAATCTTTCGTAACATTATAAATATCTTTACTGCCACTTTTGATTGATTTAATGCATCCTTGCTGAATAAAAGTATTCATTTCTTTAATTTCTTTTCAAAAAAATAAAAAATAAAAATTCTTACTGACCCCAAACTTTTGAACGGTAGTGTATAATGCTACAGAAGCTTTGTATTTCAGATAAATGCTGTTCTTTTGAACTTTCTATTCATCAAGGAATCCTGAAAAAAAAAGTACACAACTGTTTTCAACATTGAAAATAATCATAAATGTTTATTGAGCAGCAAATCAGCATATTAGAATGATTTCTGAAGGATCATGTGACACTGAAGACTGGAGTAACGATGCTGAAAATTCAGCTTTGCATCACAGGAATAAATTACTTTGTCAAATATATTTAGATAGTACACAGTTATTTTAAATTGTAATAATATTTCACAATATTACTGTTTTTTACTGTATTTTTAATTAAATAAATGTAGCCTTGGTGAGCAGACGAAACTTCTTTTAAAAACATTAAAAATCTTAGTAGTTCCAAACTTTTGGACTGTACTGTATATATATATATATATATATATTTATTTATTTATTTATTCATTCATTCATTCATTCATTCATTCATTCATTCACCCCTGAATCAGCCAGCCTGAAGCAGCCACTATTGAAATATAATGGTCTTTTTCCAATGTACAGACCACTTATGATTCTCTCATAAACTTCTATTGAAGTCTGAGGCCCAAAATAGTGTGTTTAGAGACTCTTGCTGGATGAACATCAATATTCGTATCATTTAAAATCAGTGATATACAGGTATGTGCCATAGACTCCCAGTGGGACTCTATACTTTATACTTTTAAAAAAAACGTACTTCAATATTTCAGTGGTGTAAAGAGTACATGAAAACCACTTAAGTAAAAGTAAAGATACCTTACAGTGAAAATGACCCCATTACAAGTTAGAAGTCGGCAAAACCAACACCATCTGAGTAAAAGTCTTAAGGCCCTTTCACACTGAATGCAGCGTGAAAAAACGAGGCGAGCCGCGGAAGAACGGACCTTTCGCACCAAACACGAAACGACTGATCATCTTCTGCTAATTCACACATTCTGCCAATTTGTCTTAATGTTTGTCCTCAGTCCTTCATATTTCATCTGTAGAAAAATGTTTTATTTACAGAAGAGCAGGAGATATGATTACATGATTGACAGATCCAAACGCACTCTCATAATCATAACACTCACGCACATGGAAGAAAATGAACAGTGATCACATAATTCAGTGGAAAATGAATAGAAGTGATATTCTGTATAAAGAACATGTGAGAATAAATCTGTTCTCAGATACAAATGATAATCTCCTCTTGAATACTCTTCTTCGGTGTTTGTTTAAACTAGTTTTTAGTTTTAGCCCTTCTGTGCAACAGCAGCTGCTCCGGGCACATGATCTAAGGTGCAACACCCAGGTCGAAAAAAAATCCTTGTTTTTTCACGTTGCGAATGTTCACGCCGGTGTGAATAGGCTCATAGGGATCTATTGTTTCAATTCAAGAGCATCATCGTGGCAAACATTGGTGCCGAATTTTGCGTTCAGTGTGAAAGCGACTTGAAAGGCTCCATAGAGAACAATTGTTTTGATTTAAGAGCGTCATCGCGCCTAACATTCCCGAATTTTCACGTTCAGTGTGAAAGGGCCTTTAGAGTATCTTTTGGGGGCCTGAAAACGCAAGCTTTTGAAAATAGGTTTCAAAGTGCACGTTTTTGAACCAGATTCAGGCTGGTCCTGCCTGAAGATGATGGCAGGGGTGGAGCCTACCACAGACGGATGGACAGGGACCAACCTGGTGGTGGTGGGGAGGATGGAGGGGAACGTCAGCATCATCAACTGTGAACGTAAAAGAGAAAGTTCAGTACTTATTTACTCCAAATTTGTCAAGCAGTGATTGGCCAGACCTAATAGTTATGAATGAATGACGTGGCATTAGAGTCTTCCTGATAGATCCTACTCTAAAGCTAACATATCTTTAAAACTCAAAGTAGCCAAAAAGATACTTAAGCACAATAACCAATTACATTTACTCAAATACTTTACACCACTGCAATATTGAAATGCACCAATATTGAAATGTAACCCACACACTCCAACACACTTAAAACTCCCATTTTCTCCCTTTTCATGCATGAATGTAGTCTGCATGCACATAACATAGATCAGTTATAAATTTGGTGTTTTTTGGGAATGCATTGCAGGTATATATTTTGTGAAAATAGTATGCATGAGTATAGTTGTTTTTTTATTTAATTTTCTAAACGTAAATGTACATAAGTTCATTTTCACCTTGCATGTTAACTTACAGGGTAAAGATAAGCTCACCTATAGAGTTAGATATTTTTGCTTGAACATGTTTTGTTTTGTGTTTCCTTTCCTGTTTTTTTGTTGTTCTTGTTGTTGTTGTTTGTGTTTTTTTGGTGTTGCCGTTCTGTTGTGCCTAGGTCCCTCAACCCAACAGTATCTTAAGATACAGATCCGTCCGCCAGCAATTGGTTCAGTTGTCATGGTGAACGGTGACTTCTCCCACATTTTTTCTCTGCCCCTCACTCCCCCACCCCCTCCTACCCAGCCCCTTACCCATCAGCCCCTCTTCACCTCATTTGGCTATAATATGCCTACCTGCAGCACAATTGGGTATGAACCAGCCTCCTCCGGCTCAGAGGAGCCACAAAAAGAGACAGGTATAAACACACGCATACACAGTCAGAAAAACACACATTTGCCCATCATTAACGTATCATATCATACCTGCCTTTTTTTTTTTTTTACTTCATGACCATAGTAAAATGCAGTAAACAGGATGTATATCTGAGTGTCTTTGAAAAAGTTGGATGTTTAACCGGTGTAATTGGCAATATCAGAGATATTTGTCCAGGGCGTATTTCACCAGAAAAAAGTAAAAATTAATACTTTTCCCTAAAGAAAATGGAATAATCTTTTTACCGCTGACATTATTTTTTTTATGTCTGTTTAGCATAGGTTCCTCCAATTCTCTTTACCATACAATGCAAAAGTGATCATAATCTGAAAAGGGACATATTTAGCATTTCATGATTATACTGTGTATTATATACACTACTGTTCAATGTATTTTTTAAGAAATTAATGCTTTTATTCAGCAATGATTAATTAAATTGATCAAAAGTGACAATAAAGACTTTTATATTGAAACAAAAAAAAATGTTTTAGATAAATTTCAGGATTAAATTACATTTAAAATATATTAAAATAATAAACAGTTATTTTAAATTGTAATAATATTTCCCAATATTACTGTATTATATTTTCGATCAAATAAATGCAGTCTAGGTGAGCATAAGAGACTTCTTTCAAATACATTAAAAATATTTCCGACCATAGACTTTGGAACAGTAGTGTATTATTTGTTACACTCTCTTTTTATGCATATTTAAAAAAATATATATATATACTTTCTGTAATACTATAGAAATTACTATATTAGAGTAATGAAAATCTTTTCTTTTTTTTCCCCCCAGTGCTAGACATAATATTTCACAGCTAACAGGGGTTTGAATATTTTTTTGTTTTTTTTGGTACTGTATTCACAAACATAACATACATTTTCATCAGCAAGGATCCCAGATAACTGTTGGATATGCTACAGTCCATTTGAACTGCCCCAAATGTTCCCTTTACTATCTGCTCCCTCGGTGTGGATCTGTTTTTGCCAATTAGGAGTTTGCAAAGCAATGTATTTAATTCTTACCTTACTATGTTTGTGTGTGATATCTTTCAGGTTCAAGAGGCTCCGTTTCCAGCCCTCATGGTTCTCCGACCCTCAGCGGCCAGCAGAGCGGCGCAAATGAGGATATTTGGGTACTGAGAAAACCTTTAGCTGGTAAATACAAAGTTTTTCAATGGACAGTTAATGTGATGTGAGCAGTGTCCTGTAGTGTGATATACTTTATCTAAAACTATTTTAATTTATTTATGTTTATTATGTTTGCAGCTATTATGGTCTCTTATTAATTAGGATACTACATGAAATATTTATAGATTTAAAAATATACACTACCATTCAAAAGTTTGGAGTCAGCACAATTGTTTCAATGTTTTTGAAAGAAGTCTTTTATATGGTCAACAAGAATGCATTTAGTTGATCAAAAATACATTAATGCAGTAATATTGTGAAATATTATTACGATTTAAAATAACTGTTATGTATTTGAATATATTTTAAAATGTAATTTATTCCTGTTATCAAAGCTGAATTTTCAGCATCATTACTCCAGTCTTCAGTGTCACATGATGCTTCAGAAATCATTCTAATATGCTGATTTACTACTCAAGAAACATTTTTTATTACTATCAATGTTGAAAACAGTTGTACTGCTTACATTATTTTTACATATAAGTAACTAAGTAACGCAATTAGTTACTTTTTAGGGAGTAACCTAACATTGTAATGCATTACTTTTAAAAGTAACTTTCTCCAACACTGCTTATAGTCAGTAGAATGTCTGTTGGGGACCATCAAAGTAAAGTTATAGCAGATATTAAGCAGACTGCTATAGTTGGCATGTAGTTGCAAAGTTACTTGCAATTTTAGTAATTTTAGCAATGTCTGAAGTGTACTATATAAATAAAGCATATGCACAAACATGGACATAGTCAACAGTTTTTATTTCTGGTTTCTTGCATGATAACGTATACCTGCCAGCAGGGGGCAGTGTTGGCAGTATGGGCAGCACAGGCAGTCTAACCAGTGGACGTTCATCTACTAGCGGACAAAGCAGTAATGCCAACGCTCACCTCACCAACTCACCAGTGCCCGTGCCGACCACCCCCACACACTCGCCGGGAGTTAACACGCATGGCCTCAATGTGCCAGGACTGCATGCTCAGGCCGAGGGCGTGAAGGTGCGGCGCACACAAAGACCATAGATGCACATGAGGACAGATGTGTAAATTCTCTCTTTGTCTGTCTTTCTCTCTATTTCTCACATTACTGATCATGTATGTGTGCATTTGCGTGTGTGTTTTAGCTGTTGGCCACGGTGCTGTCCCAGTCAGCCAAAGCAAAAGAACATCTTATGGACCAATCACAGTCTTTAGATCCTAATTCAGGTACTACGATATGTATACCAACATTTTCAGAACTAACTTCACTTTTCTTGTTCAATTACTGGTGTTCAGATGAATTTTAGGGGATGTATGAAGTCATTAAACCTGCAAAACTATTGATTTATAATTTTTTGAAGAGTGTGTTTGTGCTTTATTTCTTTAAAATAAATGCCATTGGTTTGATATTTTGCTATAAAATGCCATAAGATCAGTTTTAGGTGTGTGCAAATACTTTTTGGGGCCATTGTGTTGTTTTTTATTTTATGCATTTAAAGCCCTATATACATTCAAATATTAGACTGATCTTAGAATACAGGTTTGTCTCATATGTCTCATTTGTACACATCTCATATGTCCATTGTTCTATGCCTCCAGATGTTTTAATAAGCCCATACATGTATTCCTGGTGAGTAAAAATATGTTTTCACATTTTATTCACTTTTTTTTTGCTGTAGTGTCTTCTCAGCGCACTCAGAGTGCAACTGCTGCCCCACGTCAGCAAAAGAAGAAACCATTTGTGGATCCATTGCTGCAGAGGAAAGATGAAGCTTCAGCTGAGAGCAAGGCAAGTGTGTGTGTGGTGGTCCAGATTTGTTTATGTTAATCTTAAAGGATTAATTCACTTTAAAATGAAAATTACCCTAAGATTTACTCACCCTCAAGCCATCCTAGGTGTATATGACTTTCTTCTTTTATATTAATAAATATCCTGACACATCCAAACTTTATAATGGCTGTGAAAGGGAATAACGAGTATAAATCTTGAGAGGTGATACACTTTCTTTGTAAGTTGAATACAGAAGGTGGTCTGGCAAAAGCTAGATATTTTACTATCTTTATTAATGGATGCACTTTCTTGAGCTTCATACTCATTGGTCCCGTTCACTGCCATTATGAAGCCTGGATGCATCAGAATATGTATTAATATAACTCTGATTGTGTTCATCAGAAAGAAAAAAGTCATATACACCTATATTGGCTTGAAGGTGAGTAAAGTTTGTGGTGATTTTCATTTAAAAGTGAACTAATCTTTTAATGTTTCTATATTTGTCTCTTGTATGGTCAGATATTTGGTGGGTTAGTCTTTTAAAGAGAATGAATATTGTAAGTATGAAAGTAAAGCTTGATTAATCACTTGTAAACATATGCTACTGTTCAAAAGTGTTTTTTTTTTTTTTTTTTTAAGTATTTTATGCTCACCAAGGCTGCATATATTTGTTCAAAAATACAGTAAAAACAGTAATATTGTGAAATGTTGTTACAATTTAAAATAACTTGTTACTGATTGGATATATATTTTATATGTAATTTAATCCTGTGATGGCAAAGCTGAATTTTCAGCATCATTACTGTGATCAGTATTATTATTTTATTATCAATATTTTTTTTTTTTTTTTTTTTTTTTTTGTGGAAACTGTAATACATTTTTTTAGGATTCTTTGATGAGTAGAACATTCAAAAGAACATCACTTATATGAAATAGAAATATTTTGTAACATCATGATTATAAATGTGAAGGTGTTTCAAAGAATACAGGTATGTCCAAAAACCACAGTATTACTATGGCATGCTTGGTTTGTGTATTCTGTATGATTTTGAAACAAGAATATTATTTGCTGCCACACAGTGGTTATACAGTGTACTACCTGACACACTTTTATACCAGGACTTGGAATCATGACTCTGTCAAAGCAATGTCTGAATTATTGATGCGTTTCTGTCTTTCCCTGCCATACTGTGTGTGTGTGTGCTTGTGTGTGTGTGTGTGTGTGTGTGTGTGTGTGTGTGTGTGTGTGTTGTAGAGCTCAGAGGCTGTTGTTGAATGGCTCACTAGTGCACAGCTGCAGTTCTACACAGCAAACTTTCTCACTGCTGGTTATGACCTGCAGACCATCAGCAGAATGACACCAGAGGTAACACAAACACAAAGCTACGATAAACACTGTCAATCATCATTCCATATAGCTCTATAAGAATTCAATATATGATTCAAAGTATCTTGAAGTAATAAGTGATCAATTCTTTATTCTATTAAAGATTGAATAAATGTTTCATTCTGTACTTATTTATTCATTTCTTTATTTATTTGTACTGTGGCCTCAAAATGTATTTTAACACTTAAAATATATCATTATATTTTGGATAGTGACTTAAGTGTCCAAATTATTTTTGGGGGCCACTGTGCATTATAATAATAGTCAGAATAATCAGCGTGTGTGTGTGTGTGTGTGTGTGTGTGTGTGTGTTTGCCCTACAGGACCTCACTGCTATTGGGGTGACAAAACCAGGGCACAGGAAAAAAATGCTTTCAGAGATCGGCAAAATGAACATCCCAGACTGGATACCTCAAGAGAAACCTGTAAGAGAAATAAAGTCGGGTTTCAGAAGTCTGGAACTCCTAATAAAAATGTATCTATTATTAAAAATAATAAGAAAGCTTTATTATTTTGAAAAACAATTTAATGAGTAAGAAATATTTAAGATACTGTACTATTTCTGTTATACATGAAGCAAAAGAAGAACAAATCAATTCTCAAATTCATTTAAATTGTTTATATAAGCAGTGTTTTGCTGATTATCTCATTTCCACTAATAGTAATAATTAAAAACATCATAAAATTTGTAAAGTCAAAATTACTATTAACCTGTTTTCACTGGGTTTTAGACTTTTGGACCCCACTGTATGTATATGTAAGAATACATCTTACATATCAGTTACTAAATATCTGTGTAACCTTACAGTCCAGTCTGGCTGAGTGGCTGTCTGCAATTGGTCTGAATCAATACTACCAGACTCTGGTTCAGAACGGCTACGACAACATGGACTTCATTAGTGATATTACTCTGGAGGACCTTAAGGAGATTGGCATCACTAAACTAGGCAAGTATACTACACATACTTATGTTTATATGTATAATAAACATATTTTTTCATGATATCCCAGCTGAAAAGATTTGCATAGTTGGTCACCAGTAAACTGTGTTTTGGATGGTCGTCTCAAGTGAGGGATGCATAAGCTGGTGTGCCCAATCAGACATTTTAACTAATTTAACCAGCAAGACATTCTTGATCAAGCAGCTTCACCAACTACATTTTGCTTTTGAACACCATGAGGAATAAGAGGTAGTGATGTTACGTATGACACTGAGGCTTCGATGTGCGTATCGCGCATGCGACACAATTTCTAGCGAAGCCCCGTATCGGGGTGTGTATTGGTCACGTGATTGATGACAAATGAAGCCTCACTTTCTATCCAATCACGTGCGCGTTTCGCTTTGCGTATCAGAAGGTTCGAACCCCAGATCTTACTTAACGAGTCCTCGTTGGCTCAGTCTGGTTGATGGGTCAATAAAAATAATTAACACAATTGTATCCCCTTTCTGTCTTTCCTACAGTTACACAAGCACTATCAAAGTGTCATAAGCACATTTAAAAACAGATAATCCTATAACACAATGTCCTTTTTCACTAGTGAATGCGTGTAGAGATAAATAGTACATTACATCATATTAAATCATGTAAGGTCATATTATATTTTATTGTCACACTTTAAAGGGTAAATTAATTTATTTAATGGACAAATGAAACACACAGGTAAGGCTTTTATTTGTACACATAACATTGAAACTGTGGAGCGTCTGGTGGTTACGTTATCTGACAGAGCTTCTTCCAAAAGCTTCTGGCTGATATGTTTTAAATAAGCACCAGATGGCGCTGTTCTCGACACTCTTGAAGCTTTGAATCTTTTCCCGGAACAGTCAGGGGAAAGCCTCAGTGCTTCATGAGGCTTCATTTACCCATCCCTAATAAGAGGACATTTGAACACTCAGGAGTGATTTTTTCTTTCTGTGTTCCTCTGTGGTGGCATGAGTACTTTCAAGAAGAAGCTAGTAATAGTGTCTGCTAAATGTTAATGTGTATATGGTTTCTTTGTGTCTTCTTTTATACATGTTGTTTTTGTCTTATTTTACATATATCTGTTTTAATGTTTATGGTGCATTTTTGCCTGATGTCAATGTCAGGGTACCAGGTGTCATTAATGCTGTCAAAATAGGGAAAAGTTTACAGGAAAAAGATTACAGGTTCAACCTCACAAACAAAAATAATAACTGTCCACTGCTTTATTTTTTTCTTTCCCACCAAGGACACCAGAAGAAGTTGATGTTAGCCGTCAAACGACTGAGTGAATCTCCAGAAGCAGACATTCCCACCAAGGAAAGCCAGATAGAAGAAAGCACAGACTCAAAACAATCATTTGAAACCAGCACAGAACCAGATGTGAACTCTGCCCCCTCTGTTCGAACACGCAAAAGAACGGAAGGTCGTAGCTCTCCCCGACAGGGCACCCAAGGCAGAGGCATACAAAGAACTAATGCTCCTCCTCCTCTGAAGAAACCTAGCTCAATTGAGAGTCCCACTCCAACACCTCCACACACCCCTACTAAAGGCAGAAGCTCATCTTCTGCTTCAAATTCTCCTTCACACATCCCTTCCTCCCCGCTAAAAACACACAGCAGGGCCAGAGGGCCTTGTGACTCTCCCCGTTCGCATGCTCACGCTCGTAACGTTCCATTACTTTGCTTACCACATGAAGGAGAAACTGAAGAGGGCAATGGTCAAACTCCATCCCAGCCAAGACGTGGACATAGTGTTACTGATTCTGAGCATGACTTACCCTTGCCAGATTCCTCTGTGAAATACGCAACACTAGGTGGACATAGGGTCACTCCCAGCAGTTCAGCAAAGGCCTCTGGTGAAACCCTTGACATCAACAGTGTCAATCGCAGTCAGTCATTCGCTACAGCTCGGCCCCGCAGACGGACTCGTCCTCCAACTCCACCAAAACGCTCGTGCTCTTCCATTTCCACTGGTAACCTGGCTGACGAGACTGTGGCTGATGATGTAAGGTCTGGCGAAAATAGGGCTAACAATTTGCTACTCAATGTGACATACAGGGAGCGCAGACGTAGCGATTGTGGAATTGCCTCCGAAAAAACTTCATCTGGGGGCAGCGTTAGAGACATTGCTGCCATGCTTGAAATGTCTAATCTTGGAGGCAGTGGTAAAGGAAGTGGAAGTAGTTATTTGCAGGTAATTGAACAGTTAATCTTAAAATAAAACAAACATTCTGTGGTTAACTTTAAGATTCAGAGCAATTATTGCTGATAAAATATTTTGACAAAATATTTCAATCTACCTGACATTAGAATTGTTACTATTTACTATCTTAAAAAGTTCCTGGTATCATTTTTATTAGTTAAATAGCACTGTTTTAAGTCAATTTAAGTACTTTGAACTATGCAATGCATTTATATTTCTGATGGTGAGTATTGACACCTAACTGAGTTTTGATGTTTTACCTCTAGGCAAGCCAAAACCTCCTGCGGCAGAACCGTGAAGTTCTGAATTCCGACGCAGATAGTCGCCGCCGCACAATCAGTGAATTTTACGACTCTCAAAAGCAGCCTGACAATGATGTACAAGAGGCTGATATTAGCCGAGCCATGCATGACCTCGCACATCATGGACCAGCACCTTGTGAATCCCAACCAATTAAACAGGCCCCTGAGCCACGTCCACGTTCCATGATCACTCATCTGGAAGGGGGTGTTTCTTCTCTGCCACAAGAGGAGTGGTCACGGATGGATGCCACAGCAACTTTGAGAAGACCACGACCACCACATTACTCAGATGGTGAACATTTTAACCTGACAGAAACTAGCACGATAAAGCGAAGGCCCAAAGCATTGGCTCCACCACAGAGTAATGGCACTGATGGAGATGGGCCAGAGAACTTTCGGAGAAGACCTGTATCAGAAGCTTGCTTTGGAGATGGTGGTAGAGATGAAGAACTGCTACACGATGGCTTTGGCTCTCTTCCCAGACAAATACTAAAACCCCCAGTTTCACCTAAACCAGCAATGGCCCTTCGGAAACTCGATCCCCCAACTCCTACAAGGAGGGTTCCATTACCTGGACCAGAAGGTCAACATAGCCCAGGTAAGAATGTTATCTATGGGGTCATTGTGTTCCTCATATTATCTCACCCTTTGTCCTGCAAACTGGTATATCTGTAGCAAACTTGCAAGCAAGCATAAATCAGCCTAGTAAGCCAATATAGAAATGCACGCATGCATGAAATTCATGGGTATTTTTAGACAGCAGTTCAAGGAAACCAGGTCTCAACTTAGCTTGATAGCCATCGAGACCTTCCTGCTATCTGGTTGATGTAGTAAAATAAATTTTCTTAAAGGATTTGAATAAGTTGTACATTACATGTTTTTTTTTTCTCTTTATAGTGGAGGCTAAGAAAATCCCTCCTCCAGTATCTCCCAAACCAAGTCCTCCTCCTACACTGCCCAAACCGGTAAAAATCAAGCCAATCCATACCATTGGAACTCCCGGCTCTCCTCAGGCAGATGTTCTCAGCCCATCCAGTGCCTCCTTTAGTCCTGCTTCATTTGAACAACTGGAACATCCACCACAGACTTTGAGTCCGGTCACCACAAAACCAATGGAGGGAAGCATGCTGTCTCCACGTCCAACAACTTCTCCAGCTCAGAGCCCACAGACACCCCAGACACCCCAAACCCCACAAACACCCTCTACACCAGGTTCAGGTTCAGCTCCAGTGAAGCCCCCGAGGTCTTCCATGGCTGGTCTCTCAGTGGACATCCCAAGCCCTCTAGAAGTGGAGCTGCCTGGAGTGGATATGCAAAAGAGGCTGAGAGAAGTAGAGAAACAAAGAGAGGAAGATGAAGCAAGAAAGCAAGAAAGAGTAGAGGAAGTCGGAATTGCTAGAATGGAACGGACAGGTCTGATCCAGGTTGATCAAGGTGAACAAGGCCTGATTTCAGGTTCCTCAGCAGGGAGTCATTTCAGAGAGACAGGGGAGGGAGCAGAACCGGTGGTAATGAGAAGAAGGAAGGTAGGCGTAGCCAGACAGACACAAGTAGAGGGTGAAGCACAAGATGGAGATGGAAAAATAGAGGTGGAAAGCCAAGGATTATTGATAGTTGCTGAAACGGGGGGCTCTGCTTCAGGGAACATGGTGCAACTCAGACTGGAGGAGACCAGTGCGTCCCTGGCTGCTGCTCTGGAAGTAGTAGAGGAGAAGATTAAGAAGGATGACAGGTATATAAGTAGATGTTACAGGACACTAAAATAAATTCTGTTCTTCCTACTTGGCTCTAAACAGTCTCTTCATTGTATGATGATGATGTTACTTGTTGAAACTCTTCCATTCCGTTTCCCCTAATTTCTCTTTCTTTTCCTCTTCAGCTCCAATGTGGACAACAAGAGCACAGTTAACATTCTCGATGATATTGGCAGCATGTTTGATGACCTTGCAGACCAGTTGGAGGCCATGTTAGATTAAAAATGAAAAAGTATATCCGATTCTTTTGGGAGTGTGAAACAATCAAGCTTCTTGAAGTTTTTTCTGAAACCAAATTGGAAACCAATTTGGATGCCTCAGCAGGATTGGAATTTCGATAGGGCAATTTAAGGTTTTTCATTCTAACATGTGTAAAAGTCAAACTACAATTGAGCATCTCTGAGAAAAGCCTAAGATCTACATTTTGACTAACATCACTCCTAATCCCTTTTCATTGTCCACCAGCCTTTCGTCTTACTCTAGTGGCCAGAATAGGTACTGCAAGTACATATCCTGACCTGCAAATACAGGCCTGCTGTCATGCTGCTTCCAGAGATAAGCACAATTTTAAGAGAGACTATGTGACAAGCTTTCTAAATATCATTAAGCAGAGAAATGCTAATATGTGTGAGTATGTGTATATGTGTGTATAATATGTGGGGTGAGAGTTGAATATCGATGAATATTTCTTTTAATGGCAGTGCTAAGAGCAGTAAAGGTATGTCATATTCTCTTTGATGATGTTAGAAAGCTGTATTGTTCTTTTCCAAATCTCTGCTGAGAGCTTGTCCACAAGTAAAGGGGAGCTTTGAATTTCACCTTGTGGTCTTCAGCTGGACAAGTTACTGAAAAACACTTGGTTTGGACTAAATAAATATGAAGAGCACAGTCCCATTTATGACCCTGAAAATATTCTGACTTTTTTGGACTATTTCTTTGATCCCTTGAAGTATTATGAAGAAAAGCTTTGGACTTAAAGAGGTATATTGTAATCTTTATGTATGTTATTATTGTTGTTGCTGTTGCTGTTGTTGTTGTCAGTGTGTGTGAATGTTTGACTGTGTAGTGTAGTTTTTGCATTGACAAATCCCACCCTGCCCAAGGTGTAATACATAGATATAGACAGAATACAGAATAAGACGCTGGAAAGAGTAGTGTATATATAACATATAGGTTATAGTTATCATTGATAGTCTATAGTATGGAATGCATCAATATGGAATGCTACAGACACCTGCTCATTCCTAATGTGCTCTAATAAGTGTTTATGTGTGTGTTTGTGTGTTTGGAGGAGAGGTCTGTTTGAGAATGAGAGAATTAGAGAATTAGGAAGTGTGTGTTTATAGTTCTAGGAAAGAGAAAGTATATTTGTCTTCTCTTACAAAAATGTACCATGTTTTTGGACATGGTACCATGGTATTTTTGAAATATCTTGGATGACCATGTATTGTATTTTCTACAATACATGAATATGGTAATTATACAGTACCATGGTACAATACCAGGTACTGTTGTATTACCATCTGATACCACAGTACCAGCACAGTACTTTTTTGTAAGGGCTGAGTGTGTTGATCTCTTGGACAGTGCAATTATTCCTGTTTTGTCATGCAAACAAAAAAGACTTGCTGACAGGAGGTTGCATATTCCATACAAGTGGCTAAAATTAGATAATTTAATACTGTCATTGCAAGATGTATAAGACTACAGAGCAATATTTTTTATCCATGCACCATGTTATTAATTTAGCTTTATAAGTGATACTTTAAAACCAGCCATCTGGGATACAACAGAACTGAGCATTTTCCGACAATCGTGACAATGTTGTCCTTGATTATGACCCTACAAAGTCAATGGAATAGATGTTGGAGTATAAAATCTTTTACAGTGTAAAACTGTGTAATAATCCGTTGTTATTTTGTGTAAATCTTCAGATGGCTAATGTGTTTGTCTGACCCTGGTGAAAAAATCATCAAAGACCTCTTCCATGTAAAAAGCATTGAGAATATGTGGAATTAATATAAATAAATTATGAATAACACCATAGTGGCATCTGAGAGTTTTGTCAAGCATTTTATAATTGGCCATATATTATATCTGTAACATGTACTGTATAGTCAGTTTTGGTTTTGTGTTCATTGTGTTCAGTTCCTATTTGCCAGTGTTTCCTTTGCTACTTTGTTTCCATGGTCATTGACTGAGTTATGCATTATGTAGATGTTCCTTGCTACGTTAATTATCTCTGTGTAATCAATTAAGACTGTTAGTGTGATATACTTCATCTTTGTTGTGCGCTTATACAGCCATAGCGTGACAGAACACAAAACCAAGACAGAAAATCAATGGACTCACCAGCAGTGCAGTCACCTCTTGCACAATGGAGAATTTTCCTGTGTTCGCGCTGGTTCCATTCAGTTCACAGCTAGCCCTTCTCTCCTGAGTCCTCTTTCAAAATCAGCCAGTCCAACCATCAGCCCCATCTCCACTGTCTCCCGTAAGCCCCTCGTCTCCTCTTTGATCTCCCCTCTCAGGCCTTCCATCATCCAGCTCCTACCAGGCGAGTGGATCCTCTGACTCTGCCTCCAGCCTCTGTTCCCGTCACTCTACCTCAGGCTCCCTTGATCCGGCTCCACCTCAGTTGGATGTTGCCTCACCTGCACTGACTTGCGAGACATCCTCTGTGCTCCGTCTCTCCACCCCATGGCTCCGTCTGGCCAGCGGTGTTGCATAGTTCTATTCTGGCTTGTTTAACAAAACAGCTTTAAAGCCTGGATCCCATGAATTAAGGATGAAGCTCTTTTCCTCTTGAAATATGTTTTATGAACTTTGTAATAGTTTACATTTACATTTATTCATTTGGCAAACGCTTTTATCCAAAGCGACTTACAAGTGAGGAATACAAAAAGAATAGGGAGGGATTAAAGGAAATGAAAGGATAGGGTTTTTTTATGATGAGGTTAAGTGCTCACAAAAGAGATGAGTTTTCAGCTGTCTTTTGAATATTGCCAGAGATTCTGCATTCTGGATGAAGGCAGGGAAATCTTCCCACTAGAAAGGAACAGTGAATGAAAATGTTCTGGAGAGTGATTTTGTGCCTCTCTGTGATTGTCAAGTCAAGTCAAGTCAAATTTATTTATATAGCGCTTTTACAATTGGTAATTGTTTCAAAGCAGCTTTACATATTAGAAGCACAGAAAAAAGGGAAGTGGTTAAAAATAAGCTGTACAAACAAGCGTGGTAATATGTAACATATACAAGATGGTGCTACATTAAGCCAATGTCGGCTGACTCCCAGGGGTGGAAAAAACCCCCTAGGAGAAAAACCCAGCGTGCTAACACTGGGAAAAAAGTCCTAGGAGGGAAAAAACCCCTTGGAAGATATATATAATATATGTAAATGGATATGGAGATCAAAATCTGAATTATACATTTTTATTATAGAGATTAAAAATAGATTATATATAAATATATGTAAGCGGATACGGGGATTAAAAATCTGAATTATAGATGCAGCCAGAACTGGATCTGTAGGCCCATTGTCTCCTGGGCTACGTTGTAGTCAGGTCCAGACACAGGTTCTCCATCTGATCTGGATACGGCCTGGATCCAGCACCCGGCAAACCTCAGGATAAGCAGAGAGACAGATATTAGCGTAGATGCCATTCTTATTCTGATGTACAGGTATATCTAGTGTTATAGGAAATGTTCTCGGTTCCGGCCGACCTAATTATTGCAGCGTAACAATCCTTTAACGGATTTGAAAAATGTTAATGTATTGATAATGTGTTATGTGTATGCAAGAGCAAAGAGATGTGTTTTTAGTCTAGATTTAAACTGACAGAGTGTGTCTGCTTCCCGAACAATGCTAGGAAGATTGTTCCAGAGTTTAGGTGCTAAATAGGAAAAGGATCTGCCGCCTTCAGTTGATTTTGATATTCTGGGTATTATCAACTGGCCTGAATTCTGAGATCGCAATAAACGTGAAGGACTATAATGCATTAAGAGCTCACTTAGGTACTGGGGAGCTAAACCATTTAGAGCTTTATAAGTAAGTAGCAAGATTTTAAAATCTATACGATGTTTAATAGGGAGCCAATGTAATGTTGACAGAACTGGACTAATATGGTCATACTTTCTGGTTCTAGTAAGAACTCTAGCTGCCGCATTTTGGACCAACTGTAGTCTGTTTAAAAGCCGAGCAGAACAACCACCCAGTAGAGCGTTACAATAATCTAGTCTTGAGGTCATGAATGCATGAACCAACTGTTCCGCATTTGTC
This sequence comes from Megalobrama amblycephala, assembly GCF_018812025.1. Lineage (NCBI taxonomy): Eukaryota > Metazoa > Chordata > Actinopteri > Cypriniformes > Xenocyprididae > Megalobrama > Megalobrama amblycephala. The sequence continues at coordinate 27,367,807 of NC_063059.1, read as the reverse complement.
ATTGAGAGCATATGTCGTAATTTAGATATATTTTTTAGATGGAAGAAGGCGGTTTTACAGATACTAGAAACATGACTTTCAAATGAAAGATTGGTATCGAAGAGCACACCCAGGTTCCTAACTGAGGACGAAGGTTTAATGGAGCACCCGTCAAGCGTTAGGGAGTATTCAAGGTTTTTTCGTGAGGAAGTTTTTGGTCCAAAGATTAGGATATCAGTTTTTTCTGAATTTAATAATAAGAAATTTCTTGTCATCCAGTTTTTAATGTCAGCTATGCATTCTGTTAGTTTTGTGAATTTGTAGGTTTCGTCAGGGCGCGAGGAAATATAGAGCTGAGTATCATCAGCGTAGCAGTGAAAACTAACACCATGCTTCCTAATTATCTCTCCTAAGGGCAGCATGTACAGAGTGAAAAGCAACGGTCCTAGTACTGAGCCTTGTGGTACTCCATATTGAACTTGTGAGCGATACGACATCTCTTCATTAACTACTACAGACTGATAACGGTCAGATAAGTACGATTTGAACCATGCCAAAGCAATTCCACTAATGCCAATATAGTTTTCAAGTCTTTTTAAAAGAATGTTGTGATCGATAGTGTCAAAAGCAGCACTGAGATCTAATAACACTAATAGAGAAATACAGCCACGATCGGATGATAAGAGTAGATCATTTGTAACTCTAACGAGAGCAGTCTCAGTACTATGGTATGGTCTAAATCCTGACTGGAAATCCTCACAGATTCCATTTCTTTCTAAAAAGGAGCACAGTTGTGTTGAAACTGCCTTTTCTAGTATCTTTGACAGAAAAGGTAGATTCGAGATTGGCCTGTAATTTACTAAATCTCTCGGATCTAGTTGAGGTTTTTTAATAAGAGGTTTAATAATAGCCTGCTTAAAGGTTTTTGGCACGTATCCTAGTGTTAAGGATGAATTAATTATATCAAGAAGTGGACCTACGACCTCTGGAAGCATTTCTTTCAGTAGTTTAGTCGGCATTGGGTCTAACATACATGTCGTTGATTTTGATGATTTGATAAGTTTAGATAATTCTTCCTCTCCTATAGCGGCGAATGATTCTAGTTTTACCTCAGGGACACTACAGTGCACTGTCTGAAGCGAAACTGTGGACGGTTGCATGTTTTTAATTTTCTCTCTAATATTATCAATCTTGCAAGTAAAGAAGTTCATAAAGTCATTACTGCTGTGCTCTATGGAAACGTCAGCAGTTGAATCTCTGTTTCTAGTTAATTTAGCCACTGTGTCAAATAAATACCTAGGATTATGTTTGTTTTCTATTAAGAGATTTGAAAAATAAGTAGATCTAGCATTTCTTATAGCCGTTCTGTACTCAATAATTTTTTCTTTCCACGAAAGGCGAAAAACTTCTAGTTTTGTTTTCTTCCAACTACGTTCAGTTTTTCTAACAGCTCGTTTTAGAGCCCGAGTGTGCTCATCATACCACGGCGTTGGATTAGTTTCCTTAATCTTCTTTAGACGTAAAGGAGCGACTGCATCTAATGTGCTGGAAAAGAGAGAGCCAATAGTTTCTGTTGCAGCATCGAGTTCTTCTAAGTTGTCAGGTATACTAAGGCGATGAAACTGCTCAGGGAGATTATTTATAAAGCAATCTTTAGTGGTAGACGTGATGGTTCTACAATATTTATGGCTGGGTGGTGGTTTTGTAGCCTTGGCTAATTGTATTATACACGACACTAAATAATGATCTGATATATCATCGCTCTGCTGTAGAATTTCAACAGCATCAATATCAATTCCATGCGACAGTATTAGATCTAAGGTATGATTATGACAATGAGTGGGTCCTGACACGTGTTGTCTAACTCCAATAGAGTTTAAAATGTCTACAAATGCCAATCCAAATGCGTCTTTATTATTATCTACATGGATATTAAAATCACCAACAACAAGGACTTTATCCGCAGCCAGTACTAACTCTGATAGAAAATCAGCAAATTCTTTGATAAAGTCAGTATGGTGTCCTGGTGGCCTGTATACAGTAGCCAGCACAAATGTCAACTTACATAATGTTACATAAAGCACCATCACTTCAAAGGAGTTATATTTGAAATTCTTTTGAATGATTCTGAATATATTACTATAAATTACAGCAACACCTCCCCCTTTGCCTTTCTGTCGAGGATTGTGTCGATAATCATAACCTTGAGGACTAGATTCATTTAAAGTAATGTAATCGTCTGGTTTTAGCCAGGTTTCTGTCAAACACAGCAAGTCTAGTTTATTGTCTGTGATAATTTCATTTACAATAAGTGCTTTTGAAGAAATAGATCTAATATTCAGTAACCCAAGCTTTATCATTTGTTTATCTGATTTATCTGTGATTTTCATTTTTTGAACATCAATTAAATTTTTACCCTTAAAAGGTTTCGGAAGTTTTTTGTATTTACTAGTTCGAGGTACAGACACAGTCTCTATGTGATAATATCTAGGTGAAAGAGTTTCTATGTGCTGTGAATTATTTGAGTTCTGTGACGTGAGGCGGCTAGCAGACGGTCGGTTTAGCCAGTTTGTCTGCGTCCTGATCTGGGCCCTGGTTTGTCATGTTTCAGCTCTAAGACTATTTGCCAAATTTCTAGAGAGAAGAGCAGCACCATCCCGGGAGGGATGAATACCATCTCTTTTCAACAGATCAGGTCTGCCCCAAAAGCTTTTCCAATTGTCTATGAAACCTATATTATTCTGCGGACACCACTTAGACAGCCAGCCATTGAGTGATGATAACCTGCTAACTATCTCATCACTCCGACGAACAGGAAGAGGGCCAGAACAAATTACTTCTGCTGACATTGAATTTGCGAGTTCACACACCTCTTTAATGTTAATTTTAGTGATCTCCGACTGGCGAAGTCGAACATCATTTGTGCCGACGTGGATAATGATTTTAGAATATTTACGTTTAGCATTAGCCAGCACTTTTAAATTTGCTTTGATGTCAGGTGCTCTGGCCCCCGGCAAACATGTGACTATGGTGGCTGGTGTCTCTATTTTCACGTTCCGTGTAATAGAATCGCCAATAACTAGGGCACTTTCAACAGGATTCTCAGTGGGTGCGTCACTGAGTGGGGAGAACCTGTTTGATGTTTTAATCGGAACGGAAGAGTGGTGTTTGTTCTTGCCATTATGCCGCCTCACAGTCACCCAGTTAGCCTGCTGCATGGCTTCTACAACCGGAACCGAATGTGCAGTGTTTACTAGGCTAGTCGCATCCAAAGCAGTATCTAAGGCCCTTTCATTCTCACTATCCTCAATTAAAGTTTGGATGCGTGTCTCTAATTCTGAGATTCTCTCTGTCAGCCTGACAATATCCCTGCATTTATCACATGTGTAAGGCTCACTGCTGACAGAAAGAGCTAAGCTGTACATGTTGCATTTAATACACATGATAATCGTCGGACATGACTGACCGTGTGTTTGATGAACGCCGTCCGAAAAACTGCAACGCACACGGGACTCGCTGGCTGGATGTCTCGGTCGCTTGCCGGTGCCTGGGGCAAGGGTGATGTGCGGGACGCTGTACCTCGCGGTGGATCGATGAATGCCGGGCAGCAACGTCTCCACAGCTTCCCGATCTGGCGAGGACAGATCAGAATAACATACATCTGATAAATCCGCCATTAAATCGACAAGGAAGGTTGGTTTAGAGGAAAAAAGAAAGTAGACGGTAGCTAGCAGGCTATGGCTAACACTAGGTGATTACGCTGGTGGATTGCTAGTAATAAATCGTTCCGTTTAGTAATACTATGCAATAGGTTAAGTAATCTAGTGAAAAATAAGAAAGTTATATTATGTGAATAGGAATAAAGAGAAGGATTTAGGATAAACTCCACGAAGCTCCGAGCGTAGGTCAGACAGCAGGCAGGCAGCAGCGTTCTGAGGGCCAAAGGGGAAAGCCAATCTGGCTCATTGTACCACGAGCCTTTGCTTCTTTAGAGATCGCAGGCTTCTGATCGGGATGTAGACTTGTAAGAGTGAGTGGAAGTAGGAGGGTGCTGAGCCTGTGGTAGATCTGTAGGCAAGTGACAACGCTTTGAACTTCATGCGAGCAGCAAGTGGTAGCCAGTGCAGAGAGATGAAGAGAGGGCCCTCTTGGGTTTGTTAAAGTCAAGACCTGGTGCAGCATTGTGAATCATTTGTAGGGGTTTGATTGCACATGATGGCAGTCCAGCCAGAAGAGCATTGCAGTAATCAAGCCTAGAAGTGACCAGGGAAGTTGTGTTGCATGCTCTTTTAGAAAAGGCCTAATTTTCCTAATGTGCAGTGCAAATCTGTATGACCGAGCTGTCTTTGCAGTGTTGTCTTTGGAGGTCAGTTGGTCATCAAAGATAACTCCAAGAATTCTGGCTGAATTTGATGGGGTAATTGATGATGTACCTAGCTGGATGGTGATATCGTGCTGTAGAGTCGGATTGGTAGGGAAGATGAGAAGCTCAGCCATTGTCCTATTTTCTTCTCCTTAAGGATGTGGATGCGCCCCTCAGGGTAGACACACTGGCCCACCCATTGCCCAAAGTGCTGCTGTATGCTTTTCCTCCCCTGTGCCTGATAATTCCCACACTGGCCAGGGTGAGAGAGAAGGGCCTGTTTCTCATTCTGATAGCACCCAGGTGGCCCAAAGCACCATGGCTGGCAGAGAGAATCCCCGTTATATGCCCAGCCGTGGCGCTTCCCCCCCACACAGATCTATTATCTCAAGTGAACGGGGAGATTTATCACCCACACCCGCACAGGGTGGCTCTCTGGGCCTGGCCCGTGAAAGGACAAACTTAAAGCACTAGGGCTTCCCACGTGTGTGGTTGCTACTATACAGAATGCCAGGGCCGTTTCTGCACGGTCCTTATTGTAAGTGGCAAGTGTTTGTAGGGGCGTGGTCTCACATCATATCAGTGCTCAGTTCCTGTTATTTTGTGTTTCTTACGAGACCTCATGGATAAAGGCAGGTCTTTTTCCACTATTAAGGTATACCTGGCAGATATTACTGCCTGTCATGTGGGCTTTGAGGGCTGAACAGTAGGGCAGCATCCACTAATTCACAGATTTATGAAGGGTGCCCATCATTCTTTGCCAGTCATCAGGAGAACTGTTCCTGAATGGGACCTCTCCGTCGTGCTGGAGGCTCTGTCTCAATACCTTTTGAGCCCCTTGAAAGTATTTCCCTGAAGCTGCTGTCCTTCAAGATGGCTTTGCTCCTGGCCTTGGCTTCAGCTAAACGTGCCTCATACATGTTTCATGTCAGGGTTGCCAGGTGCATGATTATGGGATATGTCAGACCATCCATCTCTGGCTTACAGAACCTCAATGTGAGTGTATTGGGCAATCGGGAAGCTGTCCATGTCTCTCCTATAGGTGGATCTTGAACATGAGATGATGAAAGAGAACAATAGTGTCACCGCGAGATGCATGCCAGTTAGAAATGTGTCCGAGGGTGGGCCGCCTTCCTCTAGCTGATGTCATGCCGATGTGTGTCAAAAACCTCACGCGAGGGCGAGACGGCCTCATCGGATTTTGCAGTTGAGCGCAGTTCCTCTCCACTGAATGCACTGAACAAAAGCACGATGGGAAACGACTTGCTGACGACACAGCTTAATGCTTATTGGTTTAAACATCCGTGATGTATTGTTCTGTTTTAAAATGTTTTATTTTAAACCTCTAATACCATGATTTTATGTGTATAAATTATGTGTGAATATTCATAAAGTCTCTGACAGTGCGATCTCTCTATGGGTTATGTGACTGTTTTCATATTTATACAAATATATAAAAACATGTCTGTAATTTAAAAAAAAAAAAGAAGATTGATACACACATCCTTCGAATGGAAATGAATAACAAGTACTTTGGGTGTATTGTTATGTTTATTTTCATATAAAAGCAACAGACCTTAAATTACATCCAGTTTATCAGCAAAAAAGCAAGAGTGTGAATATCAGCCTTTAATCTCGTATGTGTCTGATCCACTTTGAGAACGGAGAACTGTCCGTCTTGCCTGCGGTTTTTTCACTCCTCCCCGCACTGCAGCCGCCTACTCTCTCCAACAGTAGGCGAGGCTAGGCGCAACTCAAACAAGCCTTATGACACCGTTCTCTCATGTGAAAAAACTAAAACCTTTAATTTCTGTTTTATAGAATAAATAAATTCAATTTAAATGTACAACCACCCTTTGTGATTTATTCACTGCACACTGGGAAGTGTTACATTTGTGACACTATAAGTGTGGCCCATCGGGTAATCAAAAGTTCTACACACACTTGCGGTCTTCACGCCCACTTGAACACTTTGGCCAAATACAGGAAATACCACATGTAAGTAGACAAGTGGTCAAGTGCAAAGACCGCAAGTGTGGGTATTTGGACAAGGCTTCCGACTTGCCTGTACTTTGTTTCACTCCTCCCCTCACTGCAGTTACCAACATTCGCCTACATTTCAGGCGGGGCGAGGCGCAACTCAAACGAGCCTACTGGCATTTGGTGAATTTATTGCGTCTACAGTCTGCAGCAAGGCGCATCCCAATCGAGCCTTTTGTGTTTGAAGAGAATACAAGGGAAAACAGGAAGATAAAATGGGATCATCTGAATCAAATCAATCACAATCAACAGAATCACAAGGTGCGTTTGCTCAAGCTCAAAACTGTCAAAAACTACCTAGGCTATCTTTTTTACACTCTATGGTCAAAAAGCTTTGAAACACTAAATAGTCATATTTATCTGTGACAAATTTTCTGCTTTCTTCACTACAAATCTACTGAATTCTTGTTTTTGTCAGGGTATTACATGAAAGATGTGCTTCACTATCCAGCCCACTAGGGGGACTCAAGGAGTACCGTTCGGATAAGTTATAGATACAGAAGTGAATAAGTGTGTTCCTGATGAAAACACAGTGTTGTTCTATGGCTCTTCAATAAATCGCAAAAGACGATTAATGCCTCCTTGTAAGTGCATACTAGACATGGTGTCAGAAGTATAAAGACAAGTGAAGAGCAAGATGTCAAAATTTAATCCACCAGAAAGTTTTAATTTTGATCGTCCAACAGAGTGGCCAATGTGGAGGCAGAGATTTGCATGCTACAGGACTGCTACAAAGCTGAGTAAAGAAGATAAAGAGGTACAGATTAGCACTTTAATATATGCTATGGGCATTGAAGCTGAGAACATCTTCAAATCGTTCACCTTTACTGCAGAGGAAAGTGCTGAGGAGTACGAGATGGTTCTCGGAAAATTTGATGAGTATTTTTTGCCTAAAAAGAACGTGATACACGAGCGGGCATGTTTTCACCAGAGAGTGCAGAGGCCCGGAGAAAAGGCGGAGTGCTACATCAGAGCCCTTTACGAACTCAGTGAGAACTGTGAATTCGGTGCAAGTCGAAATGAACATATTAGAGACAGACTTGTAGTCGGAATTCGAGATAAAGAGCTTTCTAGAAGAATGCAGCTAATGACAGCACTTACACTGGAAACGGCGGTGCAAATGACGCGGCAGGCTGAAGATGTCGCGCAGCAGATCAGCCAGCAGGAGGGTCAGTCATCGAGCAGCGTGCAAGAGGTAGCCTCCAGACGTTCTTCAAAAGCAGCAGATAGGCCCTGGACGAAAGAGAAACACAAAAAAGGTGGTGAGAAAAGAAGAGAGGATACAGAGAATGAATGTGGCAGATGTGGTAAAACAGGACACAAAGACATCATAAAATGCACAGCAGCTGATACTGAATGCAGGAAATGCAAAAGAAAAGGACACTGGGCGAGAATGTGCAAATCAAAAACTGTGAGACAAGTGATGGCGAAAGAAGTGAGTGAAGAGAGCTTTTACCTGGGTGCAGTGAGTAACAAAAACGAGTCAGAAGAAGCTAAATGGACTGTGTTGCTTAAGATAGGTGATACTCCAGTTAGTTTTAAGATCGATACGGGAGCTGATGTTACCGTAATGAACATGGAGACATTTGAAAAACTTCACCCAAGAGCTCAGCTCCTTCAGTCAAACATAGTACTAGACAGCCCAGGTGGATCACTAAATTGCATCGGACAGTTCACTGCAGAAGCGGAGCATAAACGTAGAAAGTACGCCATTACTGTGTATGTGGTGGCAGGAGAAACTGTCAGTAACCTTCTAAGCCGACAGACAGCTGCTGAGATGGGACTAGTTAAAAGAGTAGAACAGATAAACACAGTTTTTGAAGGAGGTGGTACAATGAGAACAGAGCCGGTAAAAATACACCTGAAAGAAGGTGCCATGCCATATGCAGTACATACGGCACGGAGGGTACCATTACCGCTACTGCCTAAAGTTAAAGCAGAACTACAGAGAATGGAGGAACAAGGTGTTGTGGAAAGAGTCACACAGCCTACAGACTGGTGTGCACCTATGGTGCCAGTCATGAAGCCTAATGGTGCCATCAGAATTTGTGTTGGATTAAATAAGATGAATGACAACATAAAAAGAGAGAGATACATGCTTCCCACAACAGACGAGATCCTAGCTAAATTAGCTGGAGCAAGCGTCTTTACATCATTAGACGCAGCATCTGGATTTTGGCAGATTCCGTTATGTAATGAGAGTAGTTTGCTGACGACATTCATCACTCCGGTGGGGCGCTATTGTTTTAAGAGACTACCGTTCGGGATCAGCATAGCTCCAGAGATCTTCCAAAGAAAAATTAACGAGCTTCTAGCGGACATGGAAGGAGTTGCTGTATACATGGATGACGTGATTGTGTACGGGAAGGACAGGGCAGAGCACGACAACCACTTGAAGATAGTACTAGAAAGGATGAAAAGTGTGGGTCTCAAATTGAATAAAGACAAGTGCGTATTCAGGAAAGCAGAGTTGAGTTTCCTGGGACATGTCGTGGATGCACAAGGTTTCAAAGCAGACCCTGAAAAGGTACGTGCAATAAGTGATTTGCAAGAACCAAACAATGTAAATGAGTTGAGGAGGGCGTTAGGCCTCATAAACTACATGAGCAAATACATCCCAAACTTGGCAACGAAGGGAGGTCCTTTGTATGAGATGCTCAGGAAAGGACGTGCATGGGCATGGGATGAACCACAGAAAAGTGCATTCAGCTCACTTAAAAGCGCGCTCACTAAAGCTCCAGTCCTGGCACACTATGATCTGGGAAAAGAAACAGTGTTATCAGCAGATGCTAGTAGTTACGGTATCGGTGGTGTTTTACTGCAAAAGCATGGAAACAGCTGGAAACCGGTCGCGTACTGTTCTAGAACAGTGGTTCTCAAACCTGTCCTGGGGACCCCTCACCACTGCACATTTTGCATGTTTCCCTCATCTAACACCTGATTCAACTCATCAACTAATTAGTAGAAACTGCAAGAGTTGAATTGGGTGTGTCTGATGAGGGAGACATACAAAATGTGGAGCGGTAAGGGGTCCCCAGGACAGGTTTGAGAACCACTGTTCTAGAAGGCTGACAGATTCTGAAACAAGGTACGCCCAGATAGAGAAGGAATGCCTTGCAGGCGTATGGGCGTGTGAAAGGTTCCAGAAATACTTGGTGGGCATGGACACATTTAAATTGATTACTGATCACAAGCCATTAATACCACTGATCAACAGTAAAGACTTGGACATTGTGCCAGTGAGATGTCAGAGACTTTTGCTGAGACTCATGCGTTTTGATGCGAAAGCGGAGTATGCGCCTGGCAAAAGCTTGGTTGTTGCGGACGCGCTGTCACGTAGCCCATTGAACACTACAGAGGACTTCATGACAGCAGATGTGAGTTGTCACGTGAATGCAATCATCGGATGTCTGCCAGTGTCACAGCGTAAGTTGACAGAAATAAAAACGGAGACACAAAAGGATGAGCAGCTACGAACTGTAGAGAGATTTGTAACCGAAGGATGGCCAGAATATGCTAAAAGCGTTCCTAACAGTGTACAGAGTTTCTACAAATGGAAAGACTCTTTGTCTGTGAGTGATGGACTGATTGTGCTAGGGAATCGCATAGTAATTCCAAAAGTAATGAGACATGAGATGCTTAGCAGAATTCATGATGGACACCAAGGTTTGTCAAAATGCAGGGCACGGGCTCAAGAGACTGTGTGGTGGCCCGGAATTTCTGAGGATATTAGACAAAAGATAGAAACATGCAAGTTTTGCATAGAAAACAAACGTGCACAACGCAAAGAACCTCTAAAGTCAACACCACTGCCTGAAAGACTGTGGCAGCGAATAGCCACCGACTTGTGTATGCATAAAGGAAAACAATACCTGGTAGTATCTGACTACTACTCGCGCTACTTGGAAATTCTTCTGCTACATAGCACTACAGCAGAGCATGTCATTCAGAGACTTTGCGAAAGCGTTGTTTGCGAGATTCGGCATACCAGAACAAATTGTTAGCGACAATGGACCGCAGTTCTCCAGTGACACCTGGAGAAGCTTTTGTGGTATGTACGATATTCAGCACATTACATCAAGTCCATATAATCCACAGGGCAACGGACAGGCTGAACGGGCAGTTCAGACAGCGAAGCGCATTCTGAAACAGGATGATCCGTTAATAGCACTCATGTGTTTTCGAGCCACCCCTACCTCTTCTACAGGGGTCAGCCCAGCAGAATTGCTAATGTAACGGAGTTAAAAAGAATGTTAATTTTAACAATATTCATTTTGTTTAATTACATGAATTTAGAGGGAAAGTTCGATCAAATGGTGTTTTGGTGCCCCGTAGTGGATAAAAAAACTGCAGACAGTCTTTATTTTGTCCTTCTGCGCTTACCATAGTTCAGCAGAAAATGGCTGATACTGCTGCGGGTATGTGTGTTTCTTTTCTGTCCCGATTACTGTAAAAAAAATGTGATAAAAGTGCATACAGAGTTTGTTCATTTTATGTTTTTCTTGTTTCAGTTTATGGTTTATGTCTGCAGTGTATTTATTTGTCCATAAAATACACTTTATTGTTTCTCAGGTTTGTGATTTTCATGCATATTCTTTGTTATTTTGTTGCATGGAATAGTTCAGCAGAAAATGGCTGATACTGCTGCGGTTTATGGTTTATGTCTGCAGTGTATTTATTTGTCCATAAAATACACTTTATTGTTTCTCAGATTCTTGTGTGTCATCTATTCGGGGTTTGTGATTGTTTCGGGGATGTAAGACTACAAACGTTACACTGGTGCCGTGACTCTTTGGATCGCCCTGATCAGCTTGATGCAGATCGGCCGTGGTTGCTGCTCCTCAGATGTGTTTGAATCCCGTTCGGATCTTCGATGTTATGGACAAAGACAGTAAACGCATACACAATACATGATCAAAGCTGAGTGACTGTCAATCACTTAACACTTTTTGGATATGGACTTTTGAGCACATTTACACTGATATACAGCTTTTTGAACTGCTTGTATATATTTTCTGTATATTCTAACTGGAGTGTTGTTTCAGTGTGTCATTTTCTCAGTTTAATTATATAATATATACTCATTTTTTTATTACTTGTAAGTAACAGTGACTGAGATATGACTGAAAAAATTGATTGTGATACTGATATGGATAGAACATTGATGGAAGCCACTCGTTTTCCCAGAGGGAGGGGTGGTTGGCTCGTTGGAGCTTCTGGGAATGATGTTTTCAGTGAAGGTGTCAGAAGGGGGGTGGGTCAGTCGAGGTCTCACAATGACCACAGTGGGGGTCGTGGTTTAAATTTAACAACAAATAATTCCCCTGTTGTGCATGCCACAGTTGAATTCCCTTGTACTTCGACACCAAATGCTGAGAGGGATGCTATTAGCCATCTCACAGATATGGTGGGCCAGTTAGGTGCACAGATTGGAGAATCAATGGTCTCCAGGCTGCTCTCAGCAGGCTTAGTAAATGCAAGTAATAACAACCAGAGTGATTCGCTAGACCACCAAACTCGATCACAGATGAGACCAGAACAGTCTATGCCAATGATGGTGCCACACGTGTCAGTGCATGTGGGGTCAGAACACGACATGTTCCGTGGCGACAAATCTGACAAGTACTGTATTAAAGAGTGGGTTGATAGAACTAAAGCTTGTATAAGAAAGCAGAAATGTCCCATCTCAGAACAAGCTGAGGAAATTATGAGCAGACTTGCTGGAAAAGCCAAAGATGTCGTTAAAATCAGTCTGCGTAGTGATTATACGCTTGATGTGAAGCAGAATCCTGAGCTGATTTATAATATTCTGCTACAGTATTTCAGTGAGACCTCGTCATGCTTACCTCTTGCCGATTTCTATGCTACTCTTCCCAGAGCTGGAGAGAATCCAGTAGACTATTGGATTCGGATCAACAAGGCTGCTGATCTGGCAAACGATGGCCTCCATAGACAAGGAAAGCAACTGGCTGACATGAGTGAAGAGGTGACAAGGATGTTCATCAAGCATTGTCCAGACCCAGGTTTGGCTACTGTATTCAGATGTAAACCTATCCATGACATACAGAGCAGAATTGATGACTATCAAAGAGAATACATGGGTCGTGCTGGTGTGCATGTGAAAAGCCACACTTCAGCTGTGCTTAATAAAGAATGTACTGAACATGATCACCTCGTCAGCTTTTCGCAGTCTGCTGTTCAGGATGCATCAAGTTTTCCATTAGTGCCAAGTACATGTAAGCAGCCAGAACTCTCAGCAGAGCCCAGTACTGTTCAATGTCGGTCATGTCCTGCTCCGAACATGCCTGCAGTCCAAACCATGACACAGAATACACAGCAGCCTGAAGGTCAAGTGCTCTCACGTATGATGGAGATGTTAGAGCAGCTGATGGATAGAGTTCAGTCACGTGATGTTCCCACTCACAGAGTCAGCTCGAGGTTGCAGAGGCGCTATGCCAGAAATACATGTCGTGTGTGTCATGATAACAAGCACAGCACTGTGACGCACTGCATAACTGACAAGCTGTGTTTCGAATGCTTCTTACCTGGACATGCAAAACGTGATTGTCCAAAACTTTCCTCTGTCCGGGACAATATGGAGGGAAAGTGGACCCGTATTTGGAGGGAGGCAGTACGGGTCATTCTTGCAACTCCCAAGTTGTTACTGAGTTTGAGGATGGATGTTATTTGAATGAGAAAAATGTTGATGAACTAAATATTGTGTATCAAAACACACATGTTGTTGGGGGACACGATAGCCTCTTTTATACACCTGTGAAAATCGGAGAAAAAGTGACATTGGGAGCCATAATGGATAGTGGATCAATGGCATGCACCATAAATGACACAGCTGAGATGAGACTGAGAGAAGCGGGAATAGTTGATGGAAGCAGTGAGCTGAGCACTGATGTAGTCCTAGTGGGCTGTGGTGGATTGCGTGTTAAGCCTAAATCTGTTTATAATCTGACCATGGAAGTTTATGGCTTGAAAATGATTGTTCCTACTCTAGTGGTTTCTGGCCAACACGACGAACTCATAATTGGAACTAATGTCATCAAACATATCCTGCGACATATCAAGCAGTGTGAGGGTTTCTGGAGAGCTGTGTCTGGCCCTACATCAAAGGATCCTGAATGTGAGAGCTTTCTGTCCATGCTCGCTGGACTAAATATCTTTATTGAATTATGTGACCAGGCTTGGTTGTACTGAATAATAATGAATATCCTGAAATGTGATGGGAAGAATTCAGAAACAGTGATGTGTGACAGCAAAGGAAAGAGTAATGTTATGTTTGGTTTGAAAAAAACATGTTCGGGTGAGTTCTAAATGGTTAAATACATAGTCTTTGTATGGGGTGAGGTAATAGAAAATTATGTAATAATTATAACGTAAATAATGTAAATGTAACCTCAGGCATTTGACTTAAAGAGGGAGGTGTCAGGGTATTACATGAAAGATGTGCTTCACTATCCAGCCCACTAGGGGGACTCAAGGAGTACCGTTCGGATAAGTTATAGATACAGAAGTGAATAAGTGTGTTCCTGATGAAAACACAGTGTTGTTCTATGGCTCTTCAATAAATCGCAAAAGACGATTAATGCCTCCTTGTAAGTGCATACTAGACAGTTTGCACCTTGAAAATTCTATATTATGTGCCTATATTCTATATCTGTAATATATGCCGGCATTTCAACATTGATTCAACGTCAGGTACCATGGTTGAATCAACGTTGGATTAGGCTACCTTTCGGTTTTGCAAATTGGATCAACGTTAATATTGTGACGTTGTTTCACCGTTGATATTGCGACGTGGTTTCACCCTCTTATGGTTGAATTAATGTTGGATTACCTTTCGATTTTTCAAATTGGATCAACATTGAAAATGTGACGTTGTTTCACCCTCTTACCTTCAACATGGATGAAAACACTATTTTACATTAAATTACAATCTAGTTTGCGTTTGTACGAACATGACGATACTAAATAATTACTGTATGCTCTAAAAATACTGTATATAAAACAAATAAACATCTCAACTTCAATATTAAAAACCTGTAGAATACAATATGAAAATACAAGGGTTTTTTTGTACAATTACAGCACAAACCTTAAATAAAGGCTTTTCTAGCTCAAAATGATGCAGAAGTAAAATCTGTATGCACCCACATCCCTATGTACTATGTACTATTCTTTAAGTATTATAATAACATCATATGCAGTGTCTGACAGTATTTTGTAAGACCGATAGACCGCAGTCCGTCCAGAGAAGGATTGCACTCCATAAGAAAACTGTCAGTTTTAAAGATAAACCAAGAAATGCAGTATTCATCTTCCTACAAAGATGGTTGATGCTGTGGACCAGGGACCTTGACTTGCGTTGACTGTGGTGGTTGTGAATGTGATGACTGGCGAAGGATGTCAAAGAGGGAGGGTACCGATATTTCTGACCAATCGGAGCATGAATGTTTTGCTAATAGCTGGAGACGGCATCAAATTTGACAGAGGCAGCCACCTAGTAATTTACTATGCAGGAAAAATAAAACTCTGCATTGAATTAAATACATTTTATATGTAAAGGAGAAAAGCCTTGTTCAGTGCTTGGACACATAGTGTAGTTGTGCTTTGGGTGATCCAAGACAGTCGCAGCTCAAGGTCCTTTCTAATGCCGTCCCCTCCACTCTCTTCACTTGTCCACGGTCATTACTGCTGTGTATATTAAAAACAAACAAACATCAAAATATATTATCATTTAATACTTACACTTTACAGTTCATTCAGTTGCATCTACCAATGCAGTTTTATATTGTTTCCCCTGGGGGGCTCCATATATTACTGAATATATGGAGAAACATTACACAACATAATCCTATCTATACTTTGTATTACGTAAATCATTTAAAATCAAACTAAGTACATTTTTATTCAATTAAGTAATTGAAAAAAAATCACAAAATGTTAAATCAACTAGAAAAAGAAGTGACAAGTGATATAGACAACAATCTCTTACCAAATTGCCAGTAATCAGCCAGATGTTTGGTGAATCTACAAAAAGGAAAGAAATGGTTCACTGAAAAGTCCTTAAAATCAGGAATTTGTCATAGTTGGGTAAAAGTCAATGGCGGTGAATGAGGGAATGTCTTTTTTTGTAAATTCAATTCAGTTTGAAATCAAGCTTTCTTGTTCTGCATGTGAGCTATTGCAACAAAGATACCCTATTGTAAAGACACAAATACACAGAGTGAGCAAATATCTAAATGAAATTATTGTAATGGTAATTGACCAATGTTTAAATATGTAAACAAAAGTTAAAATTAAAATCTGTTCATCATATAAAGCAGACGTGTCTCCTCAGAAGACATGAATTAAACCACTCCATTCAAATTGATTACTATACTATAATTCATGCACTTCATGAATAAGGTGAAATTGCTTTATAGAAAGTAACAATTTTCAACTTAGATCTATGATTTGATTGAATATTGTTTGGTAATACATTAAATATCGCCGGCTAAAAGTACTTAGTAATTTGTATAGTTTTTGAGAAGAGTAATTTGTACTTTTACTCAAGTACTTTTTGACACCAGTACTCCTACTTGTAATTGAGTATTATTTCAGCAATGTAACAGTACTTGTACTTAAGTACAAATTTTCAGTACTCTTTCCATCACTGAAAGTCTCTAACAATAGACATTTTATTTCATGGTAACGATATACACTCACCTAAAGGATTATTAGGAACACCTGTTCAATTTCTCATTAATGCAATTATCTAATCAACCAATCACACGGCAGTTGCTTCAGTGCATTTAGGGGTGTGGTCCTGGTCAAGACAATCTCCTGAACTCCAAACTGAATATTAGAATGGGAAAGAAAGGTGATTTAAGCAATTTTGAGCGTGGCATGGTTGTTGGTGCCAGACGGGCCGGTCTGAGTATTTCACAATCTGCTCAGTTACTGGGATTTTCACGCACAACCATTTCTAGGGTTTACAAAGAATGGTGTGAAAAGGGAAAAACATCCAGTATGCGGCAGTCCTGTGGGCGAAAATGCCTTGTTGATGCTAGAGGGCAGAGGAGAATGGGCTGACTGATTCAAGCTGATAGAAGAGCAACTTTGACTGAAATAACCACTCGTTACAACTGAGGTATGCAGCAAAGCATTTGTGAAGCCACAACACGCACAACCTTGAGGCGGATGGGCTACAACAGCAGAAGACCTCACCGGGTACCACTCATCTCCACTACAAATAGGAAAAAGAGGCTACAATCTGCATGAGCTCACCAAAATTGGACAGTTGAAAAATGTTGCCTGGTCTGATGAGTCTCGATTTCTGTTGAGACATTCAGATGGTAGAGTCAGAATTTGGCGTAAACAGAATGAGAACATGGATCCATCATGCCTTGTTACCACTGTGCAGGCTGGTGGTGGTGGTGTAATGGTGTGGGGGATGTTTTCTTGGCACACTTTAGGCCCCTTAGTGCCAATTGGGCATCGTTTAAATGCCACGGCCTACCTGAGCATTGTTTCTGACCATGTCCATCCCTTTATGACCACCATGTACCCATCCTCTGATGGCTACTTCCAGCAGGATAATGGACCATGTCACAAAGCTCAAATCATTTCAAATTGGTTTCTTGAACATGTAGGGCCTCGCTCGACAGAACTTACCAATGGCTTTATGAATGAACAACGTGACTGAACAAAGCTTCATTTGACAAAGGATTCATTCGCTGACCCCAGAATCCCCAGGGGCACTGGATAGCTCCTAATTCCAGCTGGTCAGCATTAAGAGAAGTGGTAACGTGACTTAAGAACAGAGAATATCTGTTCTGAGGCCTTCCTGATCATGTTAAATCTATTGATTCTCTCACAGAACCCTCTTGTATTATCGGATGGAACAGGAAACATTAATTAATGGACCTAAATGCACCAGGATCCTCACAGACCTACCCTGATTAGGAATCCCTTTTTGACCCGGTCACTCGTGACTCCGGTCAAAGTTTAAACTCTATGCTTAAGGACTCAATCTTGAATCTCAAAAGGGACAATCATTTAAAGTATTAACTATATCCAGAATAACACTTGCTATGATGTGATTACTAACATGTTGGAGTCAATGCAGTATATGTTTGTATTCCTGTATGCATTTTCTTTCTCTTGTAATCATTGTTTTAATTGGGTCAGTCTAGTAATATGTGTGTAAGAAGTGTGTCATGTTTGAGTTCAAAATGCAGAATTTATAATTCTCTGTAATTCTGTGTGAATGAAACATTGAAATTCAGTATCAGGAAGATATTAAGAAAACGTTATAAAGTTGTTAATAAAACAGGAGAATGTTCCACAGATATCACGCGATGTGATCAATAGACAATAGACGAGGCGTGTCTAATCTCCGTAGCAACGTCTCATTGGAGGATCGCATCTGCATCTATGTGTGTGTTTATCCTTAGTTTCCTGTAATCATTAGAAGTAGTCAATAAAGCTTGTTTTGATTTTCACATATACGAGTTTCTTGTGCTGTGTATCAAATTACTGTCTTAAACTCAAAGATCAGTTACCTCTTGCTTATAATAATATAATAATTATAATCATAATAATCATAATAAAATATTGTTACTGTTGGCCGCAGAATAATATTTTATCCAGAATTGGTAAAATACTTTAACCTCAGTTTTCGCTGGACGAATAATTGATGAAGTGTTAAATATTAATTCTGAATCATTTACAGTTGATTCAATTCTTATTCCCTGTAACAATTAAATTGAGCTAATAAATGACCTAAGGTCCCTACAAACATGACAATGAGTTCACTGTACTAAAACGGCCCCCACAGTCACCAGATCTCAACCCAATAGAGCATCTTTTGGATGTGGTGGAACGGGAGCTTCGTGCCCTGGATGTGCATGCCACAAATCTCCATTAACTGCAAGATGCTATCCTATCAATATGGGCCAACATTTCTAAAGAATGCTTTCAGCACCTTGTTGAATCAATGCCACGTAGAATTAAGGCAGTTCTGAAGGCGAAAGGGGGTCAAACACAGTATTAGTATGGTGTTCCTAATAATCCTTTAGGTGAGTGTATATTATTTTATCACGCAGCCCTAAGCCATAATAAATGTCCAAGCTTATCGATACTGCGGTGTTTCATAATTTAGCCCCAGGGCCCAATCAATTGAATAAGGTTTTGGTACCCTCCCTACATAAAAGTATATAACGGATGAAAGCCTGTTATGTCAGTCTCTTGATTTGTGACTGTGGCAGCTATTGTGAAACTCACCATCTTCATGTACTGAGTGTGAACGCCATCAAGGTCTTGTCCTGAAGAATCTCAGCACCAAACGCTAGAGATTACATCTCATCTGGTAACAAGAGTAAACATAATTTTAAGAACTCTAATGATATCTTTACCCCCTGATATTGCATTGGTGATATAATTCAAACATATTAGAGGCATAGAGTATGAGCAATGAGTAAGTTGGCCAAATTTCTGTTGAAAATAACTTACATGCTTAAAGTTGTCGACCCCCTGAACGACAGTCAGCATTTATAAGTAAAAAATAAAAAATACATACATATATACAAACAAATGAATAAATAAATACCTTTGAGTGGAACAGTATGGTATCTGTTCACTGGCAAACATAACTCAAAGCAGACCTAGAGAAATACAATAAAATAAATTAATGACCATGATATCCTGTTATCGTAATAGTTAAATAAATGATTATAACTACAACCATTGTAACATTATATTTGTCACCTATGTTACCCCATTTAGCTGATTATTTAGCCTACAGGCCTTTCAAGGACAATCTCACTGAAACAATCTGGTGTTAATGACTTTAAAATGTGAGACTTATTTTAAATAAGATAAAAAAATATATATTTATTAAATAAAAACTAGTTTGTTTACGCCCTCACGTAGGCCTTCTGGAAAAGTTTGGATGGCCAGTTAGACTCCTTAGAAATGTCTTCTCTCTCTGGGCAATAGCTAACTTCTGCTCTGTATTATCTTTATTATTTCAATCATGTGGGATTCATAGAATGAACGTACACACAAAAAACAAGCGTACACCCCTCTTGCAGATCTGAAATAAATCGGGAATGAACTTGCGTACAGCTGAGCGAGAGCAATGCTCAAAGACCTATTTTATAAATATGAGCGTGGGCTGGATTTTAGCATATGCACACTCTAAGATCAAATCTGTGCATATGAACACTTTAAAAATTAGGCCCTTGCATTGCATGCTGGTTAGAAATCTTAGGCAATGGCACTGTGCATCTCGAACAAGCTTCTTGTCTGACTTGAGACAGTGCCGATGCATCAAACTATGGCATCAAAGTACTGCAAGTGTGATTCAAGAGCAGATGGCCGACTCAGTCGACGCAGTTTCTCCAGAGCGGCACAAGCTCTGATAGTGGCACAGCTGTTCCACGGTGGGCTGGATTCACTGCATGACAACAGTCAAGTGTGTTTCATGTTTATTCTGACACCTTCAGTTCCACTAATGCTCACAAATCCATGTTTTTATAAGAGTAAAAGCTCTTTTCATGTAATCGTAATGATATATTGTGTCATTTTTATCAAAATAAAACTGATAAAATAAACATAGACCCCACTTCTATGGTATTTAAATAGTATAGGGCAGAGGTCTCTAAACTTGGTCTTGGAGGGCCTCTGTTCCGTAAAGTTTAACGTCACTACAGGAAGCAGAAAGTGTCCGACTTCACGTCTCCATTTTCAGCTCCCCCCGAATGCAAGTGGCAACTCTTGCCGATTTGGGAATATTCACACATAATTTATACATACAAAAACATGATATACGAGTTTTAAAATTTAAAAGAGAACAATACATCACGGTTGTTTAAACAAATGAGCATTAAGCTGTGTCATCAGCAAGTCTTTTCCGATATTACTTTTGATCAGCGCATTCGGTGGAGAGCAACTGCGCCTGACTGCAGAATCAGACACGTCCGCCTTGCCATTGCGAGAGTTTTTTGACACGTCAGCATGACATCAGAGCAAATTGGAGACATGGGAAAAATGTTGATGACTTTGGCTTTTTCATACCCTGTTAGGGTAACTTATCCTGGTAGATACAACTAATAAAATCCAAAATATAAAAAAATATTTTAAAAATTCCTTTGGATATGTTTTACTTAAGTAATAATAGAAAAGGTAACGAGATTAACGATGAATCAATCTATTCTAATTAAACTCAATTGTACTGCCAAGAAATGAACGTCACTCAAATTTGACAAAAAGAACAATTTTCTTATATATTTTTTATATATTTACATTTTTTTTAAATATACATTTTCTTATACATTTTCTTACAAATAATCAACATTATGCAGCAGAGCTAAACTGCTCACTGCATCATACACTCTAAAAAAACAACCCAAGGTTGCTGGGTTAAAAACAACCCAAGTTGGGTTGAAAATGGACAAACCCAGCAATTGGGTTGTTTTAACCCAGCGGTTGGGTTAAATGTTTGCCCAACCTGCTGGGTAGTTTTAACTCAACTATTGTTTAAAAATTACTGTATTGCTTAATTAAAATTAACCCAAAGTATGTTGGAAATGAATATTTATTAATGTTCAATGAATAATTATTAAACAATAAACATTTATTAAATTGCTTATTAATAAATTTATATTAATAAACTATTAAACTATTACATTTATATTAATAAAATATTAAAGCTTATTAATAAACATTCACCTTTTGTCTATTATTGTTGCCTCTAATTGCATCTGGTTTTTAATTTCCCAACTATTTTGGGTTCATTTCAAGCTAGCCATATAGCAATTTTTAAACAATAGTTGGTTTAAATAAAACTACCCAGCAGGTTGGGCAAACATTTAACCCAAACGCTGGGTTAAAACAACCCAATCGCTGGGTTTGTCCATTTTCAACCCAACTTGGGTTGTTTTTAACCCAGCATTTTTTAGAGTGTATAATTAATAACATGAACTATTAATGTATGAACCAAACTCACTAAGACTACTGACAGTTTCTTTTCCATGCATTGTTTTATTATATCCATGTATATGGTTGATCATCGTGATTTTGCCAAGGTAGACGTGTTCCTGGATCAGCATCTTTTGTTGATCCTGGAACAACATTCCTGTCCAAAAACATAGCCCAAACCATATCCCTACCCATAACTTATCCCTAAAATCAGAGGGAAATGATATGTAAATATGAATGGTGTAGAAGCCCCTAACGCTTGACATTAACCGTAAACCTATCCCTCAAATCTGATTGGTTGATTGGAATGTTCTACTTGAAATCACGTTCACCGTATGGGTCTACAGTAAAATAAAGATGGGCAGACTCCCACCCGCCCACCCCCAATTGCATGAACACATACTTTTGAATTTGTCCTCTCTTCTATTTGGTGAGTATGACTTCATAAATTGCCCTTATGAATCATATTCTTTTTACAGAATTTTCCGAACCATGGAGGTACACTCCTTGGGGGTAAGTAACAAATATCTACATTAAACATTAAAGGTATAATTATAAACGTTGACACACAGAAATTGTAAAGTTTTTTTTTTTTTTTTTGGATTGGGCAGAATTTAGGAATAGGCCCCTGTTCAATTTAAACACAAATGAAGTTTATTTAACAAAGTTTGGGAGGAGCATGTTTAGTTAATCCAACCAATAAGCGCAAGAGGAAGATGGTATTATAACATTTTATTTCCCAGAATGCCATTGACTGTAATCAACTTCACTGATTTCAGAACACAACAGACACTCCAAAATAAAATTACTTTTTAACATTTCATGAGTTCACATGTACATGAAATCAGATATGGTAAATTATGCTTATTTGGCATGCTGTCCGGGGAGGTCTCCGAGCTCGGACTTTGGCCCAAACACAGAGTACTATCCCTCCTTGACTGGGATAGGAACCAGCCCAGTGTGAGGCGATGGGGTGGTGGAGAGATGGGCTGCGGGACAGTGATGAACGATTACACTCTAAAAAAATATTTGTGAAAAAAGGGCATGATGTACTCGTCTTCAAATCATTAAAAATAGTGAAATATAAAAGAAAAACTATTTATTCTTGGCAGCATTTCAAACATGAATTATTAGAAAGCAGTTATTAATTTCTTTCAGTTTCATTCCATCTTAATTCTACTTCCTTAAATTGAAAGTTGATTTACAATTCTATATCCTTTTTGTTACTTCAAATTCATGAATTTAATTGGACATTCTCAGTTTAATTCTGATGGGCACACAAGCCTTGTTTACATTTACTACTTTGTTTTTGAACAGAGAGCAAGAACAATTGGAGAAATGTCTAAGAGAGTTCAAGCTTAGCGCTCCAAATATTGAGCATGTGAGGATCTTGGTAATTGGAGAAACTGGAGCAGGAAAGACCAGCTTCATCAACTCAGTCAATAGTGTTTTCCAAAAAAGAATCACAAATGAAGCCCTTGTTAACAGAACATCTGACAGCAGAACCTTCACAAAATTAGTAAGTATATATGAGCATATTTATGAACATGTTTGAGTGAACGTTTTATAAATTAGAAATCAAGGCAATCCTCCCCCCAGACAATAAGTAGGCCTCATGCTGATGATTGGACATTGCTCAAAAATTGGACATTCTGCTATAAAATCAGGGGTGATGTGCACACATACAGTGGGTACGGAAAGTATTCAGACCCCCTTAAATTTTTCACTCTTTGTTATATTGCAGCCATTTGCTAAAATCATTTAAGTTCATTTTTTCCCCCTCATTAATGTACACACAGCACCCCATATTGACAGAAAAACACAGAATTGTTGACATTTTTGCAGATTTATTAAAAAAGAAAAACTGAAATATCACATGGTCCTAAGTATTCAGACCCTTTGCTGTGACACTCATATATTTAACTCAGGTGCTGTCCATTTCTTCTGATCATCCTTGAGATGGTTTTACACCTTCATTTCAGTCCAGCTGTGTTTGATTATACTGATTCGGACTTGATTAGGAAAGCCACACACCTGTCTATATAAGACCTTACAGCTCACAGTGCATGTCAGAGTAAATGAGAATCATGAGGTCAAAGGAACTGCCTGAAGAGCTCAGAGACAGAATTGTGGCAAAGCACAGATCTGGCCAAGGTTACAAAAAAATTCCTAAGAGCACAGTGGCCTCCATAATCCTTAAATGGAAGACGTTTGGGACGACCAGAACCCTTCCTAGAGCTGGCCGTCCGGCTAAACTGAGCTATCGGGGGAGAAGAGCCTTGGTGAGAGAGGTAAAGAAGAACCCAAAGATCACTGTGGCTGAGCTCCAGAGATACAGTCGGAGATGGGAGAAAGTTGTAGAAAGTCAACCATCACTGCAGCCCTCCACCAGTCGGGGCTTTATGGCAGAGTGGCCCGACGGAAGCCTCTCCTCAGTGCAAGACACATGAAAGCCCGCATGGAGTTTGCCAAGATGGTGAGAAATAAGATTCTCTGGTCTGATGAGACCAAGATAGAACTTTTTGGCCTTAATTCTAAGCGGTATGTGTGGAGAAAACCAGGCACTGCTCATCACCTGTACAATACAGTCCCAACAGTGAAGCATGGTGGTGGCAGCATCATGCTGTGGGGGTGTTTTTCAGCTGCAGGGACAGGACGACTGGTTGCAATCGAGGGAAAGATGAATGCGGCCAAGTACAGGGATATCCTGGACGAAAACCTTCTCCAGAGTGCTCAGGACCTCAGACTGGACCGAAGGTTTACCTTCCAACAAGACAATGACCCTAAGCACACAGCTAAAATAACGAAGGAGTGGCTTCACAACAACTCTGTGACTGTTCTTGAATGGCCCAGCCAGAGCCCTGACTTAAACCCAATTGAGCATCTCTGGAGAGACCTAAAAATGGCTGTCCACCAACGTTTACCATCCAACCTTACAGAACTGGAGAGGATCTGCAAGGAGGAATGGCAGAGGATCCCCAAATCCAGGTGTGAAAAACTTGTTGCATCTTTCCCAAAAAGACTCATGGCTGTATTAGATCAAAAGGGTGCTTCTACTACATACTGAGCAAAGGGTCTGAATACTTAGGACCATGTGATATTTCAGTTTTTCTTTTTTAATAAATCTGCAAAAATGTCAACAATTCTGTTTTTCTGTGTGTACATTAATGAGGAAAAAATGAACTTAAATGATTTTAGCAAATGGCTGCAATATAACAAAGAGTGAAAAATTTAAGGGGGTCTGAATACTTTCCGTACCCACTGTATGTGTCTTTCTGCATGGTTTGCCAGCTTACCAAACCATCCCAGCAGAAACCAGCAGGTTTGATGGTCCCTGCATGCCAGTGAACCCTGGGAGTACATTGGGGTTGATTTTTGTTGGGGGGACCCTATGATTAGTCGAACTGATGCCCTGCGGAATGCAATATCCATGACTCATGATCATGCAAGGGTGGCCCTAGAGGCTAGCCATGAAAAACAGAAGCGTCACTATGATCTGCATCGACAACTGTTTGCATATGCCCTGGAGAATTAGTATGCTTGAAAACACACCCTAGGTCTGATGCAGCAGCAAACTTTGCAGCTAAGTTGGCTCCGCTATATGTTTTCAGCATGATATTTATGCAAATTCATTTACTTGTCAGCTGCTATATCTAAGCATCCACCATGTATGGTAGTTGTTGGTCTGGGTGTATGTTACTTTAAGACAAGTGGTGCACGCTGCAGAGCCAAATGACCTCCAGGTCCAGTTGACATGCACTTGTAAAGTTACTTGGTAGAATGTCTGTTGGGGGACCATCAAAATAAAGTGTTAGCAGATGTTAAGCAGACATATCTACTAATACTCTAATGACTGCTAGTTGACACGTTGTTGCAAAGCTACTTATAGTTAGTAGAATGTCTAAAATGGGCTGTTCTAAAATGTTGAGTGGGCTGGTTGTTTTGGTCTCTGTTTCATATTCACATTAATTACACTGAAATTGCCAAATATTTATTTACTTGTCATAATTGTGCTTTTTTTATTTGACAGTACAAAACCTATTACATAAGAAATGGACAATCTTTAATGCCTTTTGTCTTAACTGACACCATGGGCTTAGAGTCCCAGAATTTACATGGCATACATCCAGATGACGTTGTCAAAGCCATGGAGGGCTGTTTAACGGAAAGATACAAAGTGAGACTTCTTCCTTTACATTTACTCTTGTTACATGTGAACTGATTTTTTTAAATGGTTTTCAACAATCCCCCATAGATGCTGTTCACTCTCATGCATTCTTTTTTTCAGTTAAATCCAGACTCTCCTATCTCTCCTCAAGATGAACACTATAGAAGTAATCCAAGCCTTCAGGACCAGACATACTGCCTGGTCTTTGTGATGCCAGCTGACAAGATATCACTGATGGATGAAAATGTAATTACGAAGATGAAATATATTAAGAATAAGGCCAATGAACTAGGTGAGTACAAAAGCAAGAAAATGTCAGAGATGACCTTCACTGTCATTTATGTGACTAAATGACTTCATGATTGTTTCAGACAGTCCCAGGATATGCACTGTTACAAATTATAAAAAAAGTTTGTTGAACATGTTTCAGTGATGCACTAATCTAGCCATTGACATATTGGTGTCATACTCATACATTAAGTCATCGCAACATCAGCTGTCCATATCACACAATGAATAAACATTTGTATTCATGTTCACATTCAACAGAAATTCCTCAGGTGGTCATCATGACAAGGTCAGATAATCAATGTCCAATTGTAAAAAAAAAACTTAAGGAAAATCTACAATAGCAAGAACATAAAACAGAAGGTAATTGCATTTCTGTTAAGCCCTGTCTGTGTAGGTTACAGAATAAAACACAAAGCTGAAACTGAAACAGAATTTTGGTTTAAAAGTTTACATTTTCCCTGAATATTTACATAGGTGGACAGTAGGCTAATGCACAGGTTTACATGTGGCTAGCACAAACATGTCAACATGTTTATTATTTTCCAGCTGGAGGAGTGCTCTGTGCGTCTGGGTATCCCAGTGAGCTACATCTTTCCTGTGAAGAACTACCATGAGGAAATTGATACACAAACGGATGTAGATGTACTGATTTTGAGGGCATTAACTCATATTGTGCAAATGGCAAATGATGCTTTGAGAATGAAGTGCAATGAAAAGAAAAATTCTCAATGAAGTTCTGTGGTGGGTATCACCCTAAGACACATACCCCAAACACACAAAATAACAATATATTTAACTATTATTTCAGTTCGTTCAGTTAAACTGCTAACAGTGATTGTAAATTAATTGCCTAAATTATTACATTATTTGCTAACTGCATTCTTTAAATTGTAACATTGACATGCATTCTCTGTAAAGCTGCTTTGAAATGATATGTATCGTGAAAAGCGCTATACAAATAAATTTGAATTGAATTGAATTATTTATATGATAATATCGATAATCATCTGTGCAAAATATATGCTTTACCTGCATGTCCCTTCTGCCTATGTGGATGTCAGCCAGCTGAAAAACATCCGGTGAAAATTCACTTGTTGGTGTGGCGGAATCTTAAAGGTGCCATCGAACGTTTTTTTACAAAATGTAATATAAGTCTAAGGTGTCCCCTGAATGTGTCTGTGAAGTTTCAGCTCAAAATACCCCATAGATTTTTTTTAATTAATTTTTTTAACTGCCTATTTTGGGGCATCATTAAATATGAGCCGATTTATGCTGTGCGGCCCCTTTAAATCACGTGCTCTCCGCCCACGGAGCTCGCGCTTGCCTTGAACAGTGCCTAAACACAAAGTTTACACAGCTAATATAACCCTCAAATGGATCTTTACAAAGTGTTCGTCATGCATGCGGCATGCATGCGTCGGATTATGTGAGTATTGTATACTGTTATATTGTTTACATTGATTCTGAATGAGTTTGAGGCTGTGCTCCGTGGCTAACGGCTAATGCTACACTGTTGGAGAGATTTATAAAGAATGAAGTTGTGTTTATGAATTATACAGACTGCAAGTGTTTAAAAATGAAAATAGCGACGGCTCTTGTCTCCATGAATACAGTAAGAAACGATGGTAATTTTAACCACATTTAACAGTACATTAGCAACATGCTAACGAAACATTTAGAAAGACAATTTACAAATATCACTAAAAATATCATGTTATCATGGATCATGTCAGTTATTATCACTCCATCTGCCATTTTTCGCTATTGTTCTTGCTTGCTTACCTAGTCTGTTGATTCAGCTGTGCACATCCAGACGTTAATGCCTGCCCTTGTCTAATGTCTTTCATAATGTTGGGAACATGGGCTGGCATATGCAAATATTGGGGGCGTACACCCCGACTGTTATGTAACAGTCGGTGTTATGTTGAGATTCGCCTGTTCTTCGGGGGTCTTTTAAACAAATGAGATTTATATAAGGAGGAGGAAACAATGGAGTCTGAGACTCACTGTATGTCATTTCCATGTACTGAGCTCTTGTTATTCAACTATGCCAATATAAATTCAATTTTTCATTCGAGGGCACCTTTAAATTTTTTTCTGTAGTGTGATACTTAGTTTCTAATCAGAATATATCAGTTAAATAGTCAGGCATAGATTATATGAGATGAAAAAGACATTTAAATTTTAGAGTAGTGATTCAACATTCAGTACACAAAATTGTCATAAAACGATGTGACTTACCTGTCATTATCGGGCTGCAGCTTCTTTCTGTTGACTTTCACTGGACAACAACTGTCGCTGTGGGAATGGTATTTAACCCAACAATTTAAAAAAATACCCAAATATTACAACATAATCCAACACAGTGACCCAATATGTGTAACCCAGAGGTAAAAAAAATAAGTACTGATGCAGTGAAATAAAAAAATCTGATAAAATGTCTTTCATAAAACTTGATAAAAATTACAATCCATTTAAACAATAAGTTATCAAGTTTTAATGGAATGAGAATATGAAAGCAGATTTAAGTCAATGTTTAAAGAACATTTTATAGCCTACTGATTCCCAAACTGGGGTAGGCGCACCCCTGGGGGTACGGGAGGTGACAACAGGGGGTACGCGAACAAAATGCTGAGTAGTTCATTTATTTCTTCCTTAAAATAATACTAAAATCGAGCATGTATTTCTAACTGCCAAAATGCTGTAAATCCAGTAATCAAACTACCTCATCATTTGCAGTCAAAAATGACTGTATCCACAGAAGCAGTGTGCATAGATTGCGTGCAGTCTGCTGCCTTAAATCGCGCAAAATTACTGCCTTTCTCGACAATATACACCTTTGTAAAAGTGGGGATTTAGCACTTACTCGCATGAAGAACAAATATAGAAACGGATAGTGGATTAATTTCGATTTAAGACAATTTTCTCCGATACAAAAACATACACTGAAAAAAAAAATGATTGGTTGAATTTACTCAATTTTGTTTTCGTAAGTGGTTGCAATCAATTGATTTGATCTAAATTTAAACACACACATTAGGTTAATCAATTTTATTTAGTTACCTTAGTATTAAAAAAAACTAGTAATTCCACCCTTATTTAATCATGTTAATTCTACTTAACACATTTAGTTGAACTTAATCAATTTTATTTAGTTGCCTTAAGGCCTTTGCACACTGAGTCCGAAATTTTAGTATACGTTTTTTCGTATTCGTAATCCTAAAAATTCGTCACGCACAGAGACCTTTAATGAATGTGTTGCAAAAAAAAAAAAAAAAAAAAAAAAAAAAAAAAAAAATCGCAAAACAATACAAAATTAACTCTTCAAGCAGTGAGCACGATTTAGTTGTCTTCTTTCTCCTTAAAAAGAGGAAATATTGTGTCCAATTTCGAGATTGCATAGAGAGAAAGGAGAATTCACCTCATCAAGGAGCTGCGTGATTATCCCGAGCATTTCAAAGTTCAGGATGTCAGTCGCTCAGTTTGATGCTTTGCTACTGGCACAATCTGTCTTTATATTCGGTCTCTTTGTATTCCTCACGTTGTTTGTCATTCAGTGCTGCTGTTTTGTGCTGTAGGCAATGTGAATCAACAAGCATTACGTTCGCGTACGGTGGCTCTGAATTGTTAAAACGTCTCTCAAAATGCGTGCCACCACGGATGCGAAAAACGCAGAAAATCGAACCTGATCCGAATATTTTTTGACGGACGAAAGTTTCGGAGGCAGTGTGCAAACGTGATTGACATGAGTTCGAATTTATTTTTTAACGTGCGAAAATTTTGCATGCGAATTTCGGACTCAGTGTGCAAAGGCCTTTAGTATAAAAAAAATTAGTAATTCCACCCCTATTTAATCATGTTACTTCTACTTATTTTACTATATATTTATTTATTTATGTTAATTCTAATAGTTAAGCATACATGGGTTTTAAATGACAGTATGAGGTGTCCATAAATGGCTTTCAAACACAAAAAGACTTTAATGTTGTAAACCTATCTTTAATGACTGACATCAAATGTAGCACACGTTTAATAACAGTCAGTTTCTACAACATCCGTTCTGAAGAAATGTTAAAGGGTTAGTTCAACCAAAAATGCACCATGACAGTCAATGTTGGGCGAGATCTGTTTGGTTACAAACATTCTTCCAAATATCTTTTTTTTTTGTGTTCAACAGAACAAAGAAACTCATACAAGTTTGGAACAACTTTATGAGGAGTAAATGATGACAGAATTTTCATTTTTGGGTGAACTATCCTTTTAAAACATCTACAATTGGCCAGTGGCCACACAAATAACCAGCCACAATTTATTACAATGCAACTGCTAACAAAGGTCTGACATTTATAACATTATGTGTGAATGACAAACTGCACAACTCTTAAAAAAAATTGCTTAAATTTCATGTAATTTTAGGGGAGACCCTTTCAGAATCCACCTGCATAATTACTTTCTAAACATATTTGAGTTCTTTTGGGTATGTCAAATTAAAAGATTAGTTCACTTTCAAATAAAATGTTCCTGATAATTTACTCACACCCATGTCATCCAAGATGTTCAAGTCTTTCTTTCTTCAGTCGAAAAGAAATTAAGGTTTTTGATGAAAACATTCCAGGATTATTCTCCTTATAGTGGACTTCAGTGGACCCCAAACAGTTGAAGGTCAAAATGTCAGTTTCAGTGCAGCTTCAAAGGGCTTTAAACGATACCAGACGAGGAATAAAGGTCTTATCTAGAAAAAACAATACAACTAAAAAAATACAACTGTATAAACAAATGATCGCCTTTCACGTGCTTCCGCCAAAACCGAATTTCTGTATTCTTCAAAAACCTTACACTATATGTCCTACTCCTTCCCTATTCTACTTACAGAAAAAACAGAACTGACGTGGTTCGTTCCATAAGTACAATAGGGAAGGTGTAGGACATACCAGCGTAAGGTATCGCTTAAAACCCCTTTGAAGCTGCACTAAAACTATAATCTTGACCTTCAACCGTTTGGAGGCCATTGAAGTCCACTATATGGAGAAAAATCCTGGAATGTTTTCATTAAAAACCTTAATTTCTTTTCATCTGAAGAAAGAAAGTCATGAACATCTTTGACATGGAGGTGAGTAAATTATTAGGAAATTTTATTTGCAAGTGAACTAATTGCACCCAGCATCAATGCACAGGCTTGTGCAACAGATTTGATCTGCTAAAGCCCTTACTCGAACAACAATTCCAAAATCTTCATAATGTCCAAGAACTCCTCCTCCTTTTTTAATCACGCACGTGCCTGTAGTAATGTTTGTCGTGTCTCTCAAGAAGTCGGTTCTTTACCTCCGTGAAGTTGGCACCCCATAAAGCGAAATAATCCCCAAAAATATGTCATTCGTTTGTGCTACGTTTGTGCTGATTTGTGCCGCAAAAACGAACGTTTGTGCTGGTTTGGTGTTTGAGATATTAAGCATTATTTTTTTGGTCGTGTGACGTCATTCTCCACCCCATGTCGTTCAAATCGCTTCAAACCGGTGCCATTCGTTTGTGCTCGATTTGTGCTGGTTTGTGCCGTTAAAACAAACACTGTAACTGTTTTCCTTCCACAGATATAACAAATTTAATTCGGGAGCTGTGACATCATTCTCCACCCCACTTCGTCTAAATCGCACGAAACTGTTGTCGTTCGTTTGTGCTCGATTTGTGCTGATTTGTGCCGTTAAAACAAACACTGTAACTGTTCTCCTTCCACAGATATAACAAATATAATTCGGGTGCTGTGACGTCATTCTCCACCCCATGTCGTTCAAATCGCTTCAAACCGGTACCATTCGTTTGTGCTCGATTTGTGCTGGTTTCTGCCGTTAAAACAAACACTGTAACTGTTTTCCCTCCACAGATATAACAAATATAATTCGGGTGCTGTGACGTCATTCTCCACCCCATGTCGTTCAAATCGCTTCAAACCGGTACCATTCGTTTGTGCTCGATTTGTGCTGGTTTCTGCCGTTAAAACAAACACTGTAACTGTTTTCCCTCCACAGATATAACAAATTTAATTCGGGAGCTGTGACGTCATTCTCCACCCCACTTCGTCTAAATCGCACGAAACTGGTGTCGTTCGTTTGTGCTCGATTTTTGCTGGTTTGTGCCGTTAAAACAAACACTGTAACTGTTTTCCTTCCACAGATATAACAAATATAATTCGGGAGCTGTGACGTCATTCTCCACCCCATATCGTTCAAATCGCTTCAGACCGGTGCCATTCGTTTGTGCTGGTTTGTGCCGTTAAAACAAACACTGTATCTAAGACCTCTTCTTAAATATAACGAAAAAATGTTTTATGAACAGTTATGTAACTCTCCACACCCCATGCCATCCATATTGCTCCAACCCGCTATTGTTTGTTTGTGCTCGATTTGTGCCGGTTTGTGCCGTTAAAAGAATCCCTGTAATTGATTACCTTTTTAAAAAAAAAAAAAAAAAAATTATATATATATATATATATATATATATATATATATATATATATATATATATATATATATATAATATTATTATTATTATTATTATTATTATAGGCCTAATAAAAAAAAATTAAAAAAGAAAAAAAAAAATCTCCTCGTCATCTTAAATCGTTCCAAAATGGTGCTGTTCGTTTGTCCCGGTTTGTGCCGTTGAAAAGTACGAAGACCCCTTCTTAAATGGACTAAATTTGTGCCAGATATTGTCACAACCACTTAGGCCTACATGTTACCTGACTACTTCTGGAACCAGGCGTGTTCTATGCTGTGCTATAGTACTGGGACAGATATTTGAATAAATAATAATAATAAAATATATAATTGCATGGTAAATTTTCAAATACTTGTTGAAGTAACAATGCATAAGGTCTGCATACGGAAAAGATGTATGCACTGAGACAAAAAAAAAAACAAAACAAAAAAATCATGTGTGCAGGGTAATTTACAGGTTAATTTAAAATTTGTTTGGCACGTCAGAGAAGGGAATTCTTTTATTAATTATTGTGCAATCAAGAAACTCACAGTAACGCGTGTATAACATTTGAACACATCGATTCGCATCTTCCGCACAAAGATAAAACGCTGCAACGAATCTTTTGGAACTGCTTATGCTCAGATTATTTCATCATAACTGCAATACACCTTTCAAACAAACACAGACTTTAACCACTGTCCATGTAAAGTAGCCTATAGGCGAAGGCTATTCTCTTTAAATAAAACAATAATAATGAAGAAAAAAAACATAAATACACTGTACAAAGTGAATTGCAATTGTTACATTAAATAGAACGAGTTAACGGATAAAATTAGTGTTGTTTATAAATTATTTCATATAGGTTGATTTTGAGTCCTTGTTTTTCACTTCTTGACTGGAACCAGTTAATTAGGCCAAGGTGTTTAGATTAGACTACTTTATGTTTAGATGTTTAGATTGACTGTTAGGCTATATTTCGATAATAATCAGGCTGCAAATCAAATTGTATGTCATTTATAGGTCATTCACCACAAACAGTCGCAATTGTTTGTGCCGATAAAAGTTTCATTTGCTGCCTCGGTTTATAAATATTAGACATTGACTGCATTGAATTGAATGACACTGAAATCACTTAGTAGGAGAAATGTGATTTCAAATTAAGTCTCTGTTTGCTTTCCTCCTTTTCAGTGACAAGCGCGTGTCAGAAACGGAAAGTTGTGCAGCATTAGTCCGTGTAATTCCTTCAATTAATTAGCCTACGTCGAGAAAAAAAAGACATTTCATTGTCTAACTAAACCAAATCGAAAAAACAAATAAAGACATTATTTTTAATTATTTTACTTGAAAATAAACAAAGACAAATAACTTTTTTTTAAGAAAATGAAAAATTAGTTAAGAGTTTTTTGTATTTTTGGTTTAAGGGTAAAACTTAAATTAGTTTATGCTTTAAAATTTGTTTCGAATGTGTGGGCGGCCCCTAAAATACTCATTTTGGCTATATGTGGTCTAAAACAACATTGAGGATTTTTTTATTTATTTGTATTTATTTTATTATTAAAAGGCCTAAGAAAAAACCTCCATGATGCAACATGTTTCACTCACTATTACAAGAAGATTTTTTATTTTTATTTTTTATAAATAATAACATAATTTGTGTTTCATTGGAAAAACCCAAAATATCAGAGAACAATGGAAGGGATCGCGCCGGCGCTTCCGTGGACAAGAGAAGTGTGTTGTTGTGCTCTGTACGAGACAGCTACAGTGGCAAGAAATATATGAAACAACCAAATAGAAACATTGTAACTAATATGCAGAGCTGTAGCCTACATCAGATGAACTGCGTGATGGGACATGCAAGACATGCTGAGTTTGATTTGTGTTTGATGATTTGTGTACCGGGAGTAGTATCGATGACTCCGTATTTCTTTGAAATATGAAACTGTTATTCTTGTTTTTGTTTGTTTGTTTGTTTGTTTTTACATATTATGAGAGAAAAGAGTCCGATGTTTTTTATTCAATCTTTTTTTCGTTTTTGGCTAAATATTTTACAAGTGTAAAATTAGGCTAAAAGTAAACATTTATTTAACCTTTTACTTGAAGACTTAAAATAGGTTATTTAGGCTATTAAGCTTTTCTGATTCTTCATTCAGGCTAGTGAGTTCATGCCTATAATTCAATGTCTTACATTTTAAAAACCGAAGGAGCACAAACGAAAATTTCGCCTGCACAAACCAGCACAAACAAATGAGACTATTTTGGCCAAATTTGGAGCATGTGAGGGGGCTGAGTGACCTGAAAATGACATATACATTTTTTTTTTTTTTAATATTTTAAAAAGCAAAGCAGCACAAACGAAACTTTTTACCGGCACAAACAATTTTGAGCGAATTTGGGGCATGTGGGGGGCACCGGTTTTAAGCAAACTGAATGTAAAAACATTTTTCGTATTTAAGATTATGTCATTGTTGCTTTTTTTTTTTTTTTAAAGGCAAAAACTGAGCACAAACGAACAGCGCCATTTTGTAACGATTTAAGAAGACATGGGGTGGAAATGATTTGGTTTTTATTTTATTTTTTATTTTTAAGTCAAAAAGTCATCATTTAGGGATTATTTTAACGGCATAAACCGGCACAAATCGAGCACAAACGAACAATAGGCTACCGGGTTGGAGCAATTTGGATGCCATGGGGTGTGGAGAGTTAGGCTACATAACTGTTCATAAAACATTTTTTCGTTATATTTAAGAAGAGGTCTTAGATACGGTGTTTGTTTTAACGGCACAAACCAGCACAAATCGAGCACAAACGAACGACACCAGTTTCGTGCGATTTAGACGAAGTGGGGTGGAGAATGACGTCACAGCGCCCGAATTATATTTGTTATATTTGTGGAAGGAAAACAGTTACAGTGTTTGTTTTAACGGCACAAACCAGCACAAATCGAGCACTAACGAACGACACCAGTTTCGTGCGATTTAGACGAAGTGGGGTGGAGAATGACGTCACAGCGCCCGAATTATATTTGTTATATTTGTGGAAGGAAAACAGTTACAGTGTTTGTTTTAATGGCACAAACCAGCACAAATCGAGCACAAACGAATGGCACCGGTTTGAAGCGATTTGAATGACATGGGGTGGAGAATGACGTCACGCGACCAAAAACATAATGCTTAATATCTCAAACACCAAACCAGCACAAACGTTCGTTTTTGCGGCACAAATCAGCACAAACGTAGCACAAACGAATGGCATAGTTTTGGGGATTATTTAGCTTTATGGGGTGCCAACTTCACAGAGGTCATCTACCTGACTGTCCTGTATTTAGATAAAAAGAAACTGTCATTAGACATTGTTTGTGATTCATAACTGTTTGACAAGTAGGGGTGGGCGATATGACCAAAATCTTATATCACGATATGAGTAATTTTATATCATGATAACGATATAGTTATTTTTGCTTTAAATAAGATTGATATAAATTTTTATTACCATTTAAATTTCATAATTCTTATCACCAATTTCAATATTAAATATTATACAGATTAATAAAAAAAAAATACTAGCCTTAAACCCTCAAACTGAAGACATAAACAGTGATAAAAAAGAGCAAATAAAACAAACCACAAAAGAACAAAGACAGAGGAAAGACCTACCTAAAAAACTTCAAGCACAAGAAATACATAAAATGTATAAAGTAATCAAAAAACATTGCATAGTCTTTACTGTGTAAATTAAATATATTTATTCTTAATAAAGTTACAAAAGAGAGCAGTGAGAGATTTTCTCCTATTTGATGTTTGATTAGCATTAATGATATATTTGGATGCTGTCCTTTCTCAACTGTACCTTTACTTAAGACATAATTACTCTTGTTTACTTGCAAATACATGGACACTTTGACACATAGGTATGTGTATTTAACCATTCAAGCCCAATTCAGCACAAAAAGCACTCAGTCATGACATGATTACTCAAGCCATGATTACTTTTTTTTTTTTTTTTGAAAATCGCCTGTTTGTCCAGCGCATTTAAATTCCCCCATTCTTTAGAAAAATACAAAAAATAAAGAAACATACAAACACTCACCATGTACTCCTTCACTAGTCATCCCTCATCCTCACCAGGGTAGATACAAGGAGCTCTGAGGATAGCCTCTCTCTTTATATGGACATAACTTGTCTGTAAATATTACAAATTTGATTATTATTAAATCACAAAGTGAAAGTGAGCACTATAAATGCGTATGTGCACTAGTCTAACCTTTTAGACTACATCTCGTAGTGTATGCGTGCACTCTCTGGGTGTGAGAGTCAAACTTGATAATGTCAGATCACACATCGTTAAGGGGATAGTTCACCCAAAAATGAAAATTTGATGTTTATCTGCTTACGCCCAGCGCATCTAAGATGTAGGTGACTTTGTTTCTTCGGTAGAACACAAATGATGATTTTTAAGTCCAACCGTTGCAGTCTGTCAGCCGTATAATGCGTGTCAATGGGAACTCCATCTATAATAGTCAAAAAAACACGACAGACAAATCCAAATTAAACCCTGCGGCTCATGACGGCACATATACTAATACACCACTATGTCCAACAGCGTTCAGCACTCAGTTAGTGAGGTCTGATCGTGCTCTGACAATGACAGTAATGTCTCGCGCATATACTTCAATGAGTGTGAGACATCACTGCCGTTGTCAGAGCGCGATCAGACCTCACTAACCGAGTGCTGAATGCAGTTGGATATATCCATGGTCTGTTAGGACTCTGAATGGGGACAAGACTTAACATATTCTATTCTTCGGTTAATATGAAAATAACAATTTTAAGGTGCAATATATATTTTTTTAATGTGTGATGTGACTACTTTAAATTATTATTCATTTATTGTTATTATTTTTATGGTTATTATTGTTATGTGTGTGTGGGTGTGTTTTTAGTTTCTTGGCACTGATCAGATGGGGCTCTATAATTTCGTTGTACTGCAAAGACAATAAAGCTTCAATATCAATAGTGGTGTATTAGAGGTAAAAAATGAAATAAATACTGTTCGGTTTCTCGCACAAACAGATCGTTTCGTGTCTTAGGACATCAGTGTGTCGTCACGAGCTGCAGGGTTTACTTTGGATTTGTCTATGCATGTTTTTTGACTCTTATAAATTGTGTTCCCATTGACACGCATTATAAGACTGACAGACTGCAACGGTTGGAGTTAAAAATCATAATTTGTGTTCTACTGAAGAAACAAAGTCACCTACATCTTGGATGCCCTGGGGGTAAGCAGATAAACATCAAATTTTCATTTTTGGGTGAAATATCCCTTTAAAACAACAATTACGATTTTTATCACAGACGATTTTCCATGTTCGTAAAGTACATATGTTTACAGTTTTTTAAAAATGCTGGGGTTTGACATGCGTTTGACCAATCAACGTACACTTACATCACTGATAGTTCCTATAGTGCTGGTTTAGACCCTACTCTGAAGTAGGATCTAATTTAGTTTCCCCAAAAGGAGTTAAACTAGATAGAACTAAAATCGTTCCTAATTTCTGCTGTGCAAACATGGCAAAATCTGGGTACTTCAGCCAGTTGTTCTAAGAACTATGAAAAGGTTCCTCCGGTGCAAAAGCCCCTATTATAAAATAATAAAGGGGACATGTACTGCATTATTTTAAGTCAACAAGTGGATGAGTGGTGATGCATAATATAAAATTACTTACTTTGCAAATCATTGCAATAAAATCAGTTTCTTGTTAAAGCTACTGTATTAAATTGAGAAAAAAAAAAAAGAAAAAAAAAGGAAATTCTGTTATTATTTACTCACTGAGTTGTTTAAAACCCGAATACATTTCTTCTGTTGAACATACAAGTTTTTTTTTTTGTTTTTTTTTTAAGAAAGTGGGTAACCAAACAGCTGGTCCCCAGTGAGTTCCAAAGTAGGAAAGAAAATACTATGTCAGTGGGTACTAGCAAATGTTTGGTTACCCACGTTCTTCAAAATATGTTCTTTGAAGTTCTATGACAAATTACAGGTTTGGATCAACTTTAGAGTGAGAGAATTTTCATTTTTGGTTGAACTTTCTTTTTAAAGACAAGCCAGCATTTGTTGTCTGTCCCTTTAAGGCTCTTGCGCGCATTTAATATATTGACACGGATTCGATTTTCTATTAACTGTTTAAATTTACATTAACCGATGGTGTAAACCTTGTGTGTATTGGCAGTATTAGCAGAATAAGATGCGAATGATAACGTTGTCCAGCAAATGCAGTGTTTGACAATGTTTTAGAGTGTGCGCGCTTCACCTCAGAAAAACTTGTGTTAGATGAGCACGCAGATAAATAGTTTAACCGGCAAGGCTTTAAAATGCATGCAAATAATAAACTTGTGATTGTGAATAACTGCAGTGTTCCGTGAGTATAACTCTACCGCTGTGTTAACATGTGATGTGAATGTATGTCGTTTTGTACTACACAGTTTGTTGAGACGGAGGCGCCAGGACTGCAACTGACAGAAAGCGATACAGCACGAAACAACAATATTTCTTCAAAAACAGATCGTGGAGACCTTTTAATCGTCAATGACCAAAATCGCACACACCTATAAGAATGTTAATTTTGGACACAAAGGTTCACAAATGTGAACCTGGGAACTCCGTCTGTAGTCACATGCAGAGAACACCTCAAATGAAAGCAAGCACCCAATGATTATTGTTCGTTCTGGATACATTGAAGAGTTTCAGTAGTAAAAATATTTGCAGGATCATAATTACAGGATCCCTGTTAACGTGTGTCACTAAAAACATTCAGAATGTCAACTTGTTGTGAATAGGAAATCTGTGGAAATTATCCACATATTATGCAATATTACAGCGCAAAAACACATAACCAGTTTAGTTTTATTTTTTTGTTACATGCATGCAGATGTAACGATTAGAGGCCTTTCACACAGAACGCGTTGTCCATTCAATTGTTTTTCTATATAAACACATGCTAAATTGGCGTGTTTTACCGTTTTAGGCCGTGTGTCACCAGCAGTGGCGGAGCCAGGATTTTTTCATAGGAGTGGCCAGGCAGGGGCCAGCAACCAGTCCGGGGTGGCACCGAAATATCTATAATTTCAATATAAAAATGAGTCTGACTATAATGTACTGGACTGTGCTTACAACACAACTGAATACAGTTAATTTGTACTTAATTGTAATTGAGATAGCGAATTAGATCATGGAATGCTGAGTGAATTTGACCTTTTTTGTTGTTGTTGTTGTTGTTGTAATCATTCCTCACTTGCAGGCATATTAATACAGGGGCTCACATTATAGCTAAATTTCAACTTGTTCAGTCAGTTCTGGTTCTCAAAACCCCCAATAGTTTGTTCTCCATTGTTGCATCTCCATGGATGAGACATGCAGATAACTACATACTGTAGTTTAAAGATTATTCAACCTTCATTTAATTTTATGTATAATCAATGAACTTCAACAATTCTGAGTTTGTCTGTTTCAAAAAGTAACCAAAAGAGTAAACACTAAATGTTTAACTTTCTATATTGTCAAAATAAAAAATTGCAACAGTTCATTCATACCTAAATTACACTCAGTACGAAGAAAAAAAAAAGTGTTCTCTTTTGAATTTCCATTTGCTGACAAGGAAGCAGAAGTCAACAGCACATAAATGCCATAATGTAAAATTAATTGTGCATTTAAATGTGATATTTTTGTTTGTACTTTATAAATTAACAAAATTAGCATACAAATGCAGTTCTCACATTTATTTATGCATTAAAAAAATTACATATCAGCTTGTGCCGTATAATTTGTGATCTCACATATATTAGAATATTTTAGTCCAGAGACATTGCGTGCTCGTAGTTTCTTTTGCGCTTTATAGTGAGTAATATACAGCGCGCCATATTTGTGCGTGATTGAAAAGTGCGCGGTCTTGCAACCCACCAGCTGATAAACATTTACGTAAGCTATAATGTTATTGTTCGCTGTTCACTGCTGTTCTGCTGAAGCTCATTTGGCACCTGTATCATTTGTGTTTGATTTGCGCCTGGCACTGAGGCGAAGTTGGAGTGCGCGTCTGAAAAGTCTACCGTTTTTTGTGGTCTTAAAGAGACGGTTCTGCGTTTAAATAAACGCAATTCTTGTTATCAAAAAAAGTAGACAGAAACAGCAGTTGTGAGCGGGGTGGCCAAAGGGGTGGCCAAGCTTAGGCCACCCCTGGCCACCCCCTGGCTCCGCCCCTGGTCACCAGTGTTTTTCAGCCACTAAAAACGGCAGGCGCTCGACTAATAACACCCAGCTGTCCTTCTACTAACGGGGGTAACGTTAAAGCTGTTCTTGGCGGAAACGGCCGATGACGTCTGGAGCTCAGAAACCGTTGAAGCAATTTTTAAATAGGAGCTATCTTTATAAACGAACAGCATATTGACGTTTATAAAGCAACATACTTTCCAAAACATATCTTAAAAGTACATTCCGTGACACAAAATCTGTAAAATTAGGCCTTAGTGCAGGCGCGCGAAGTATGTATTTCGCTGGAATTTGTCCAATAGATGCGTTCTAAACCCGAGCATTTTATATTCTTTATACCAGAGGTTCCCAAACTTTTTAGCTTGGAGTACCCCCTGAAGGGATTACCATACTTCCGCATACTCCCTCTCTTCCACTTCGACTGCAGTCACACCTTTACCATTAAGGGACAATATTTGTCCCCTAAATTGATTTCCAGTGCATTTTTTACCTTTCTGAATAACTTTATAAAATAAATACTGTTTTAAATAAAAAATGTTCAATAGAGAAATATGCAATGATGGTAAAACTAAGTAAAACTTTTAAATATTAAACTAAAACCGCCAGTAGGTGGCAGCAAGTCACTGTTTTTATGAGTGAGTCATCGAGTCATTCATTCAGTAGTGAAGCAAGTGGCTGTGAATGAATCATTGAATCATTGACTTTCACGATTCGTTCAAAGCCGCAGAATTGTTCGCGAAACAGACGTGTGTTGTAGTTCTGCTGTGGTTTTCGTTAGAACTATTATTTCATTGCAAAATAGAGTAAATACTG
Organism: Megalobrama amblycephala; assembly: GCF_018812025.1. Classification (NCBI taxonomy): domain Eukaryota; kingdom Metazoa; phylum Chordata; class Actinopteri; order Cypriniformes; family Xenocyprididae; genus Megalobrama; species Megalobrama amblycephala. The sequence continues at coordinate 27,326,444 of NC_063059.1, read as the reverse complement.
ACAGTACTGTGTTTAAAATGTACGTTTTATTTTTTTACCTGTTGTATAATAATGTCACGTTTGCAGTCATGTGGATATATTTGGGAACAATGCATTCTTGCTCGTTATCATCATACAAGAACTCACACAATGTATGTTTTTGTATCGGGGAAGATTTGAGTCTTAAATCGAAATGAATCCATTATCTGTGTCTATATTTGTTCTTCATGCGAGTAAGTGCTGAATCCCCACTTTTACAAAGGTGCATTGTCGAGAACGACAGTAATTTAGCGCGATTTAAGGCAGCAGATTCTGCATGCAATCTATCATGTGCATGCTGCTTGTGTGTCATTTTTGACTGCAAAAGAAGAGGTCATTTGATTAAATGTACTGGATTTACGACAGTTTGCCAGTTAGAAATATCGATTTTAATATTATTTTAAGGTAGAATTAAATGAACTTCTCAGTGTTCACGTACCCCCCAGGGGTACGCTACCCCAGTTTGGGAACCACTGCTTTATACAGTCAACAAACTAGTTATTGTGATAAATAGTAATGCATAATATGAAATATTACTTACTGTGCAAATTTGTCGAATGATGAATTAAAATCAAAAACTAAATTTAAATGATTTAAACAAGCAAAATGTAATTATGCTTAATTTAAGCATGACCAAAATCATTTTTTTCAGTGTACCTTCTGTGAGGTGTGTATTGAATGATGATAACGAGCAAGAATGCAATTGTTCCCAAATATCCACATGACTGCAAACATGACATTATTATACAACAGGTCAAAAAATAAAACATACATTTTAAACACAGTAGGCCCTACTGTCAGTATTTACACTATTTTGCATTGAAATAATAGTTCTAACGAAAACCAAAGCAGAACTACAACACACGTCTCTGTTTCGCGAACAATTCTGCGGCTTTGAATGAATTGAGAGAGTCAGTGATTCATTTACAGCCACTTGCTTCGTTACTGAATGAATGACTCGACGACTCACTAATAACACAACAGTGACTTGCTGCCACCTACTGGCAGTTTGTTTAATATTTTAGTTTTATTTTAGTTTAGTTTAATATTTTAATTTAACTTAGTATTACCATCATTGCATATTTCTCTATCGAACATTTTTTTATTTAAAACATTATTTATTTTATAAAGTTGTTCATAATGGAACAAATATGCACTGGAAAATCAATTTAAGGGGCAAATATCGTCCCTTAATGGCAAAGGTGTAACTGCAGTCTAAGTGGAAGAGAGGGGGTATGCAGAAGGATGGTAATCCCTTCAGGGGGTACTCCAAGCAAAAAAGTTTGGGAACCACTGATATAATAGAGCTTCAGAAATGGTAAATTTGGTATAGAAAAAAAAGTATATATTTTAAAAATTCACTTGTTAAAAAAGTTATACATGAGATGCATTTTCAAAATATATATTTCAAAATCTATATTTCAGTATATTCAACAGTGTTTCATATATATGTGAATATAATACATTTCTGTATGGAAGGGGACAACAGCTGCATCCCTCAGTGTTCCTCCTCAGAAAAATACAATGAATATGAAATATAGTACATGTTTATCAAAATGTTCTCTCTTGAGTTCATTTTTTAACTTAAATGACAGCGATCTGTCACAGCACAAGAGTTAAAAATAGTTTAAAAGAGTGAAAAAAGATGAATGCTGGTAGTTATTTGTTGTGTAGTTATTTGTATAAAAGAAGCTCTAAACAAATGTAACATATTTTTTGCTTTGGCAATGTATACATGTATTGTGAATTATGAAAATTAAAAAGGATTTTTTTTTTCAAATGAACATTATGATCTGGAATATTTAGTCATGATGAAATGGAAGTACTGTATTTATAAAGTATTATTGAAATTATTGATGGGGACTTGTTTTTGTCAGTTGTTGACAGTGTTACACTTGAAAAAATTGTGCATACATTACCAGAGAGAAGTCTGGTATTATACTTTGTAGAGCCACCTTTTGCTTTAATTTAAAAAGGTGACTTGACTTGACAAGTGCTGAGTGAGTCCGTCTCTTGCTCAGCACAAGCCAAATTGGGAAAGCAAATTTGAATTTAGCAGTTCATCATGTCACTGTCATGATCATGTCCTGTTTTCATTGTCATAGTTTTCATTGTCACCGTTTTGCCTGAGTTCTAATTCATTGTTTGTTACTGTAATTTCTAATTAGTCTCGCACCTGTTCCTTGTTCTGTTGATTGTCGTCTTGTATTTAAGCCCTCAGTTCTTGGGTCATTGTCTTTACAGGTTTTTTTTTTTTTTTTGTATTTATTTTTTTAATGTTTTTAACTCAATTGCTAGGACACATTCCTTAAGATATTCGGGGCGATTTTGGACCGATTTCTCCACTTCCGACAATCCTAAGTAAAGTCCCAATTATCTTGATGGTTCTAAAGATTATCTTAAGTTTTCCTGTGGTGTGACTGAGTTAAGAGTGACTCAATCTGCTTGGAAAAATGTCGATTTGAGCTGCCTCGATTTTGAATCAAAATCCTGTTGTGTGGAGGAACCCTGAGGACAAATGCGTGCAAGCTCTGGAGATTATCCCATGAAACGAAACAATAGCCAATCAGAAAGCGAGCTGACAGAAAACTTGATGGAGTATTTTATCTATCCTATAGAAAAAAAATTGTAAAATTAGTTTGCTTACTATAAATGCCAGAAGTGTTTTGAGGCCTCTTGGCCTACGCGACTGTAAGGGTCAAATGTATCTGAGAACTTAGCTTGGCCACTAAGCATATTTTGCTGGTAGTTTTCCACCAGACAACAGGAGGATGTGAAATGAATAAGATCATTATTAAGGGTGTCACGTGAAGGCTTCTTGCCTCTGGGGAGTGTTCAATGTTTTTGATACAATGTTTCATTTTGCCTATATGGGTTGACGATTAATTGGCAGAATTCCACCATGAGAGAAAGTCAAAAGTTGTAGACTAGTTGGCCGTCTGCCACCCTTACAGAGAATTATCTCTTAAGCAACACCTGCAGTTTAATTGGTGAAGTGACTGTGGTAAAAATGTTGGGGAGTACTAGGGAGACTCCAGGAAGAGAAAGGGAGGAGAGCACCTTCAAGTGAGAATATGGGAAAACTGTATAGGTGGATATCACCAGCCAATTATACTACTTTGATGTGTATTATGAGATAAGAAAATGTATAAAAACTGTGCCCCGCCTTGCCAGATTCAGATGTGGAGCTGGCATCTCTTGCCACCACTGCAGAAAGTTTTGTTCACTTCAAGTTCAAGCACAGATGCACGGGTGTCAATGCATCTCGGGAGCGACCGGGTTATTGTCAGACTGCCCGCTCCCACCTAATGCATAGTTACCGACCGCAATCCGCCTTTCATTCAAAATTTAATCCCGCGCAGCAAGAAATCTTATCAGGTCCCACGGTTCCCGCTGGAGAGCTGTGGGAATGCAGACCTCTAAATCAATGCACGCGTTGCATGGACCACATTTGTGTAGCGCCTCCTGTGTTGTCATTCATAGCATGCGCAAGTGACGATTCTCTGTCAACCAATCAATGTTCTGCACAGTGTAGCTCCACCCTTTTGGTACAGTACTGTTGTGCTTGGTACCCCAACGAAAGGGTCCCAAAAAAGTGGTACGGTACAGTTCGGAATTAGGGTACCATTCACAACTTTTGACAATGGGAACGGCAAAAATTGCGTACCGTACCGTACTGAACCGAACTGTACCGCTCAGTGGAAACGAGGCATTAGAAATAATTTTGTACTGTAATGTAAACATGGATCATGTAACACATACTGTAGTAAATTCTAGAGAGTCATTGTTTTGTATAGAAATGTTACAAAAACAAACATTGTTGGTTATAATGCTGCCTGTTGTTAGAGTTTCGCCTGTGAACACGGAAAATCTCACAAAATCTCTTAAATCATCATGTCTTTAAAGTAAACAAACATGGCGGATGACCAATAAGAAGAAATGGCGCTTATAGTGTATGTACTACTTTTTACAGAAAATTTGTGGGGGGGAAAAAGAAAAATGTTAAGATGAAGTTAAGGAGTAGTATGGAAAAATAAGTTTGAAGTTTGAAGTGGCCAGTTTTGAGCGCTTCGGTTTGGAACGACCCTTCAATATGGCGGCCGTGATTATTTTCACTCCGAAGTGACCTTTGGAGGGTGATATATCCAACTGATGGACATTTCGGGCCCCCATGATCCTTTGCACAGGGAAGTTGTTTGGTGTCAAAGAATGGGTACAGGAGGTTAGGAGTTCGATTTTACCTATAAATGTATGTATAGTATTTTTCTATACTACTGTAATATTTAAACGAGTTAGATTTGGTACATTATTATGGTCAAAACGACCACCAGAAACACAGAGAAATGTCGATGCTGTCCTCTCCAGCAGCTTGAATGTTTTCCCGGTTGCCATGGCAACTCTAACGGCAGCCAGCACTAATGTAAACATAACAATAAAAAAAGGTTTTGCGTCTTTCCAAAGTTAACTTTATACATTTTTATAAAAGCCATTTATTCGTTGTCACCTCGGAAAAATAAATTCTCTCAGGAAAATTAACTGTACTCTTTTGTCAACATACTGTGCGCGCAGCGCGCACTCCATTTGTGGAGGCGCGCGCTGTATGTCACGTCACTATATAAAAAGCAGTTATCCATATTCTGACTTGGAGAAAAAAAACATTTTTTTTTCTTAAGGGAAATTTCAGTCTTGTGTCTGACTTTAATTACACATTTTAAATGGCAAATTCTGGTAATAATAACATATAAAGAACGTGTAAATGATGATAATGAAATTACGAGCAAATTACGTTGCTGTTATGTTGCCAGTACCTAAGTCATGGAATGACCATTATATTACGAATAGAGTACGTACCTGGAACGTCCCTGGTAATCTTATAACGTTATTAGGTGATCGTACTGACGACGTTGTGAGATGGTAATTTGATGGTAATAATATTACGGACATACAACGTTGTAGTTACGTTACTAGTAAGTCATGGAATTACCAATATATTACGAATAGAGTACGTATCTGGAACGTTCTTGGTAATCTTATAACGTTAGGAGATCGACAACGTTGTGAGATGGTATTCTGAAGGTAATGACATGGCATGCAACGTCGTAGTTACTTTGTCTGTTAGTAAGTCGTGAAATTACCAAAAAGTACAAATACATTGCGTAACTGTTAAGTCGTGTGTTAGCTGGGCTGGGCTTGACTTGACCCTTGAATGGATTCTGCTCTGCGCTTCAGTACAGTATTCTCTCCACGCTGTCCAGTGCGGCGGGCAGCCTCCGGCACACAGATTTTGAGAGTTGGTCAGCTGAATAAGAAGACTAATAAGTGTGCCAAATAGTTTGGCTAGTTGTGAGAGCAGATGCCACGTAAATTAATATTTAATACGATAAATTAGTATTTCACGGCACGCAAATGAATACAGAAGAAAGCTCTGTCTAGGCTCTGTCCTGGCACGGGTTGTGTCGAGCTATTTATTAGTCTGGCTGTTTGATGAGAATTAGATTAAATGTAGTTGCACTAAACTCTGTAATAATCCGTACAAATGTATCGGATATAATAGTCTTGCGCGGAGCTGAGTTAAGAACTGATGGCGCGGCTTGATCTTTGGTTGACCAATCAGCGGAAAGGGGCGTTTTATTCCCGCTCATGTAGAGATCGAATATTCAAGCTGTTTATCAATCTTGGTTTTATTGTTTTTCCATTTGGCGGATTAGAACAAAGTGTGATTAAAACGAAAATAAAAATATGAAAAAAACGACTCAAGATTTGTTTATTTATTCTCATGAGGAGGTTCGAATATGTGATAAAAGAATGCTTTCTTCGTTTTTCCGTTTAGAAGACAAAAACGAAAAAAACAAATTATCCGAAGGTATACTACACGGACCCACCTGGACCCCCAGCCGACCTGATATCCTGTGGTGTCATGTGCCACGATCATGAAGGAGTCAGAGAGTTCTTGGATTTCATCAAAAATATATTAATTTGTGTTCTGAAGTTGATCGATGGTCTTATGGGTTTGGAACGACATAAGGGTGATTATTAATGACAGAATTTCCATTTTCGTTCATCTTCTGAACAAAAATCTTTTTGGTGAAATCTGATAGCTTTCTGTCCCTCAACAAGGAAAATAGAAATTCTGAATGAAAACCTGTGGCGGCTGGCCAATAGAGGGCACTAGAGCACTGCCTTTCCTTAGCCTTAGCCAGAGTCTATGATGGCCAGCTCCTCCTCTCTGGGCGTCCAGTGGGGTGGAGAGATAGAGTTGTGGGTAGAGTTAGAGTGTGGTTGTACACAGTGGTGTAGTCTAGTTTTTTGTAGTGAGTATACAAACGGCCTCATACTCACCCGTCCCAGAGCGACACCCCATAAGCACCGCCACACTCACTAATATGTATAGTATGCATCTGATATAGTTATGCATTTCAATTCACTAACTTGCAATTCGATGAATCGATCTGTCACTAAGTTACACATTAAAGAGCGCCAAAACGGTATGTTTTTTTTTATTCCGAAGTAAAATGGGCAAAATATGAAACTTGAGACTTTGAGAAATATGAGACTTTGTTTCATGTCAAAAGCAACAAACCACAAATCATATTTTGTGATTTATTAGATGGTTACGTATCCTCATGCTTTTTAAGTGGGTATATGGAAATCCTTGAACATTCCTAGTGGGTATACGTCGTATACCTGCGTATCATGTAGACCAGTGGTTCTCAACCACATTCCTGGAGGCCCACCAACACTGCACATTTTGCATGTCTCCTTTGTCTGACACACCCATTTTAGATCTTTGAGTCACTACTAATGAGCTGATAACCCTAATCAGGTGTGTTTAATTAAGGAGACATGCAAAATGTGCAGGGTTGGTGGGCCTCCAGGAATGTGGTTGAGAAACACTGATGTAGACTACACCACTGGTTGAACATTCGCTCCTCCTCACTGGACGTTAGCTCCCCCTCGATAGATGTCCAGGGAGGGGGAGCTAACATAAGCTCCACCCATTTGCTCTGCAGTGAGCACCTTTTCAAAATGTATATTACATCCTCTAACCCTAACCTACCCATCACTTTCTGCATTTTTATGTAACCCGTGCGGCTCGCTTATGCCCAGCGCGATGTGCGGCCAGCGACACCGGGTATTAAAACTTGGTCTGCGTTGTGTTGCGTTGTGTGGATGCAAAGACAGACACGGGACAGCAGGCAGCCGATTCACTGGATCTTTTACTGTTTAACAGAGACAAAATAAGCAGCCTCAGATTGAGTGGCCCTTATAACACTCTCTTCCATCGAATCACATTTCAAAAGGGAAGAGGAGGAGACAGGACAGGAAATTAGGTCATACTGTGACCACGCAACACTTAAAGGAGAAGCGCACCTTTAGATCAGGTATCATAAAACGTACAATAGAACAATTTTGTGTGAATTATAACAATATTTAGTAGTATACTTTGTATACCTGTTAACACTCACCCCCCAGAATTTACACAAAATTCCACAGAGTATAACAAAAACAAGAGCACAGGTCGTGAGAACGACTTGGTCTACACTCCAGAAAAAAAACAGTGAAGACTATAAACATGAAAAGTTACCCAACTAAGGGATACAAATGTGTAAGAAGTTGGCCAAACCACTACACATGTTGTAGGCATATAAAAGTGCCTTTTACACTTTGAAAAACTCAGACCTTTTGCTTAAACAGTATACACATGAGAAAATACAATACTTTACACTCAGTAGTATCAAAGAGCAATGCTATACACCGATTTAAACATGAATAACAGGAGATATGGACTCCACACCAAGTAAGGTCTCAAGTTGAACCATTGACTCAATCAGCCTACGAACAGGCTTAATTACTCTACCAAGCCTGGTAATGTAACGATTGTCAGGGTTGTCAACCACAAGATCGTGCAAATCTGTAGAAACAGGGACAGTAGGTGAAAAAGCACTAGCTACAGTGTCAGGGTCAACAACAGATAAATCAGCTTGTGCTTCAGAAACATCTTGAAAAGAATGAGATGAGACCCAAGAAGCTGTACAATCATCATCACACACAGCCATGTGAGAAATGACAGATAGAGACTCTGCATGTGACAAAGCATTAGTGACAGGTATTGTTGACTCAGTTACATCACATACAGATTGAGAAGGTGAGGAACAAGGACCATCACCAGTACATTCACCAACAGAAAACTCAAACTCTGTTGTGGGCAAAGGAAGAAAGTTAACTGGCAACAAGAGATTCCGATGTACCACTTTCTCATGACCAGATCTGTCACGGATCTTATAAATGTGCAGGGAAGGTTTGGAAGCGACAACAGAGTACATGGTGGGTTCCCATTTATCTGCAAGCTTCCGTTTACCTCGACAGCCTTTGTTGGCGATAAGAACTTGATCACCAATAGATAGAGGCAATCTCTTGACTCTCTTGTTGTATTGATCAGACTGGTGTTTCTGTTCTGCAGTAGAATTCTTTTGAGCCAGCACCATAGCAGACTGTAGATCACTGACGAGAGATTGAACATAGTCATTGTAATCACAGACTGACTCATCACGAAGCACACTTGAAAACATGAGGTCAACAGGTAATCTCGGCACCCTTCCAAACATCAGGTAAAAAGGGGCAAATCCAGTTGTTTCATGGGCAGTGCAGTTATACACGAATGTCATCGTTTGCACTAACTGTGGCCACTTTTGTTTACATCTGGGTGGAAGCGATCTCAACATGCTTTGAGCCTCACAAGCTTTGAGCCTCATTCTTCTGCCACTCAGTTAAACTAGATAGCCCATGTGTGGAAGGGGGTAGCATGGGCAGTGATGTACTTCCCCTAAAAGATGAGTCGGACCCACATGAGATTTTTGTAAATAGTTGCAAGTTGCAGCCACCTGATAAAACGGTGCTGTATGTGGGATCTCAGAGAATCGATGGAGCTAGTGAACTGTTTTATGCTCCTGTGACTGTCAGTGGCCAGTCTGTACTGAATGGTTTGCTAGATTCTGGCAGTATGGCTTGCACCCTGAGTACGGAGAGTGAATCCAAGTTGCGTGCCGAAGGAATTCTTTCGCAACCTTCAGTAGTTCCTGGTAACGTGGTCCTAGTGGGCTGTGGTGGTCTTACTATTCAGCCTAAGTGCACATACGACCTGGAAATCGAAGTCTATGGATTCAAGTTCATCGTACCTACTTTAGTAGTGCCTGGACAGAAAGATGAGTTCATCATCGGCAGTAACGTTATCAAATGTGTGCTTAAGAAGATGAAAGCCGAAAAGAAGTACTGGGAAGTAATTTCATGTGAAAACAGCAATCCTGAGTCTGAAGAGTTCCTTGAGCTTTTGAGCTGTATTTCTCGTTGGTCTGGTCCTCGCCAGCCTGTTAAGCTTGGCACAGTGAAGCTCTGTCAAGCAGTTACCTTACTTCCCAGAAGTGAACACCTGGTCTGGGGAAAACTTCCTGCTAATGTTAATGTTTCCCCAGGAAGCACAGTCATCGTTGAACCCACTTCTTCACGTTCAGCACCCCGTCATGTTCTTGTGGGACGCGTAGTGAGCCCTATGTGGGGTGATCGATGGGTGCCGATGAAGATTTTGAACCCCACACAATCTCCAATAACTCTTCGTCGCAATGCTAAGCTGGCTAATGTGTCTCCTTGTTTGGCAGTGGAGGATGTTACTGTCACGCAAAGCCTGTGCAGATCTCATGATGTTCCTGATATGGCTTTCCCCAAGCCTGTGTCATCTGTCGATCCTGTTAGGTTATTGCATGAGTACGGCTTGGATGACATTAATATCGATGAGTGTGAAGTCTCCGACTTATGGAAGGAGAAGTTGGCAAGTGTTATCGTGTCTTATCGTGATGTTTTCTCCATTGACCGACTTGATTGTGGAGAGGCGAAAGACTTCGTACACAGGATACATTTATGTGATGAACGTCCTTTCCGTCTGCCCTACCGCCGAATCCCTCCTGCCCACTACCATAAGTTGCGAGAAGTTCTTTCAGAAATGGAAGAAAAAGGCATTATCAGCAAATCAGTTAGCGAGTACGCATCTCCTTTGGTAATGGTTTGGAAGAAGGATGGATCGTTAAGAGTCTGCACTGATTTTCGCTGGCTTAATGCAAAGACTATAAAAGATGCTCATCCTTTGCCCCATCAGGCGGATTGCCTGGCCGCTCTTGGTGGCAATCTTCTATTCAGCTCTGTGGATTTGACATCTGGATTTTATAACGTCCCACTCCATGTATCTGATCGGCATTACACAGCATTCACAACGCCCATGGGCTTATATGAATATAACCGTCTCCCCCAGGGCCTGTGTAACAGTCCAGCATCCATTATGCGCATGATGCTCAGCGTATTTGGAGATCTTAACTTTTCCAGCCTCCTTTGCTATCTCGATGATTTGCTGGTTTTCGCCCGTTCTGAAGAAGAGGCATTGAAACGCTTAGAAGTGGTGTTTGCACGGATGAGAGCTAGTAATTTGAAGTTGGCTCCAAAAAAGTGTCACTTCCTCAGGCGTTCCATCAAGTTTTTGGGCCATGTGATCAGCGGTTCAGGAGTTTCAGTGGATGAAGATAAGGTTGCAGTCATTGCTGCCTTTCAGAAGAAAGACCTAATGAAAGAGGATGGCAGCACGCCTTCGCCTAAGAGAATTAGATCGTTTCTGGGCATGGTTCTTTACTACCAAAGCTTCATCCCTGGCTGCTCACAAATCGCAAAGCCATTGTTCAAGTTGACTGCTGGTCAAAAGTGTTTGGTGAAAGGCACAAGTCGTCGTAATAGTAATGGCACTTTCCGAGAGTTGACTCCTCAAGACTGGACTCCTGACTGTAATGTCACCTTCGAGGAGTTAAAGAGAGCCCTCGTCGAAAGCGTGGTGTTGGCCCACCCTGACTTTGAGCGTCCCTTCATCCTCTGCACTGACGCATCGTTGAACGGCCTTGGCGCAGTGCTTCCTCAAGTTGCTGTTGGCGAGGATAAAGCACGTCCTATAGCGTTCGGCAGCAAGTCTTTGAACCACAGCCAAGATGCACGTGATTACGTCAAGACTTGTACCCGTTGTGTCCTGAGTAAAACTCCAGAGCCAGCTGCAAGAGCACCCTTGGAGAGCATCAAGACTACTGCCCCATTGGAGCTCGTTTGTATTGATTTCTGGTCCGCCGAGGATAGGCACAATAAATCTGTGGATGTCTTGGTAGTCACGGATCATTTCACCAAGCTAGCTCACGCTTTTCCATGCCAGAATCAATCGGCTAAGAGTGTTGCGAAGAAACTCTGGGATGGCTTCTTCTGTGTTTACGGCTTCCCTCAGCGTATCCATTCGGACCAGGGAGCAAATTTTGAGAGCAAGCTGATAGCAGAGCTCCTTGATCTTGCTGGTGTTGACAAGTCACGAACTTCCCCGTACCACCCCATGGGAAATGGTGGAACTGAGAGGTTTAACAGAACGTTAGGTATGAAAGAGGATGGCAGCACGCCTTCGCCTAAGAGAATTAGATCGTTTCTGGGCATGGTTCTTTACTACCAAAGCTTCATCCCTGGCTGCTCACAAATCGCAAAGCCATTGTTCAAGTTGACTGCTGGTCAAAAGTGTTTGGTGAAAGGCACAAGTCGTCGTAATAGTAATGGCACTTTCCGAGAGTTGACTCCTCAAGACTGGAGCCAACTTCAAATTACTAGCTCTCATCCGTGCAAACACCACTTCTAAGCGTTTCAATGCCTCTTCTTCAGAACGGGCGAAAACCAGCAAATCATCGAGATAGCAAAGGAGGCTGGAAAAGTTAAGATCTCCAAATACGCTGAGCATCATGCGCATAATGGATGCTGGACTGTTACACAGGCCCTGGGGGAGACGGTTATATTCATATAAGCCCATGGGCGTTGTGAATGCTGTGTAATGCAGATCAGATACATGGAGTGGGACGTTATAAAATCCAGATGTCAAATCCACAGAGCTGAATAGAAGATTGCCACCAAGAGCGGCCAGGCAATCCGCCTGATGGGGCAAAGGATGAGCATCTTTTATAGTCTTTGCATTAAGCCAGCGAAAATCAGTGCAGACTCTTAACGATCCATCCTTCTTCCAAACCATTACCAAAGGAGATGCGTACTCGCTAACTGATTTGCTGATAATGCCTTTTTCTTCCATTTCTGAAAGAACTTCTCGCAACTTATGGTAGTGGGCAGGAGGGATTCGGCGGTAGGGCAGACGGAAAGGACGTTCATCACATAAATGTATCCTGTGTACGAAGTCTTTCGCCTCTCCACAATCAAGTCGGTCAATGGAGAAAACATCACGATAAGACACGATAACACTTGCCAACTTCTCCTTCCATAAGTCGGAGACTTCACACTCATCGATATTAATGTCATCCAAGCCGTACTCATGCAATAACCTAACAGGATCGACAGATGACACAGGCTTGGGGAAAGCCATATCAGGAACATCATGAGATCTGCACAGGCTTTGCGTGACAGTAACATCCTCCACTGCCAAACAAGGAGACACATCAGCCAGCTTAGCATTGCGACGAAGAGTTATTGGAGATTGTGTGGGGTTCAAAATCTTCATCGGCACCCATCGATCACCCCACATAGGGCTCACTACGCGTCCCACAAGAACATGACGGGGTGCTGAACGTGAAGAAGTGGGTTCAACGATGACTGTGCTTCCTGGGGAAACATTAACATTAGCAGGAAGTTTTCCCCAGACCAGGTGTTCACTTCTGGGAAGTAAGGTAACTGCTTGACAGAGCTTCACTGTGCCAAGCTTAACAGGCTGGCGAGGACCAGACCAACGAGAAATACAGCTCAAAAGCTCAAGGAACTCTTCAGACTCAGGATTGCTGTTTTCACATGAAATTACTTCCCAGTACTTCTTTTCGGCTTTCATCTTCTTAAGCACACATTTGATAACGCTACTGCCGATGATGAACTCATCTTTCTGTCCAGGCACTACTAAAGTAGGTACGATGAACTTGAATCCATAGACTTCGATTTCCAGGTCGTATGTGCACTTAGGCTGAATAGTAAGACCACCACAGCCCACTAGGACCACGTTACCAGGAACTACTGAAGGTTGCGAAAGAATTCCTTCGGCACGCAACTTGGATTCACTCTCCGTACTCAGGGTGCAAGCCATACTGCCAGAATCTAGCAAACCATTCAGTACAGACTGGCCACTGACAGTCACAGGAGCATAAAACAGTTCACTAGCTCCATCGATTCTCTGAGATCCCACATACAGCACCGTTTTATCAGGTGGCTGCAACTTGCAACTATTTACAAAAATCTCATGTGGGTCCGACTCATCTTTTAGGGGAAGTACATCACTGCCCATGCTACCCCCTTCCACACATGGGCTATCTAGTTTAACTGAGTGGCAGAAGAATGAGGCTCAAAGCTTGTCGTCTTTGGACAATCACTCTTAAAGTGTCCAGGCTTGAAGCAGTTACGGCAAAGCCTCTGCCGCATGCAATGAGAATGTGTAGTGTGCTCTTTAGATTGACATACTTTACATGTTGAACTCGCACTAGGCTTGGGGTCAGATGTTCTGATGTGACATCCAGGATTGGACGAGGACAGTGAGGCAGTGCAGAGAGACAGAACTTTATCCATCATGCCGACTAACTGCTGCATGCTATCGTTAGGCGTAAAAGGGACAGCGTTAGGGTTGAGCTGACCATTCGAACATGTTGACTGACCTGAGGAAGGTTCAGGCTGTTTGGGAGAACTCAATACGGGATCATTACGAACAGTCACAGTGTCCTGATGGCAGGCGAACACAGGTGAGTAACGTTGGGTTCTAGCAGAAGTTCTTTTCAGGTTCCTGCGGTGACAATCCAGTCGCTCTTGAACCTCAGCAGCACTCCACTGTTCGGCAGGCTTGAACTGAAAAGACAAAGCAAGGCCAGGATCTGGACAGTGAGAGACAAACATCATAACAGCTTCAGCTGCAGGATCCTCAACACACTTGTTGCGTCTACGTAAACACTCATCAGCCACATCGATCGCCTTATTCAGCCGTATCCAGTAGTCCATTGGACTCTCGTCTACCTTAGGGAGAGTGTTGTAGAAGTCAGCCATAGGCATGTTCGAGTAAGTTAACTCGCTGAAATTACGCTTCAGTATATCAAACACTGTGGCAGGAAGCACTGCAGTAGTCTGCCCTGGGAAACTACGTAAGGACACTTTGACCACGTCCCTTGCTTTTCCGGCCAATCTGCTCAAAATGAGATCAGAAGCAGTTTCATCAGTGCATTTCTTACTGTTCAAATAACTGTACATCATGTCCTCCCATTCGTACACAGTAAATGAATCACTTCGATCACCTCTAAAGAATGGTGGAGGTGTCACATCATGTTGGACAATCACTTTCAATTTTGACGTATCAGCACCGTCATCTGAATGCTGCACATTTGACTTAGACTGCAATTGGCTGGGTTGTTGTGTTAAATTGAGACTGGCTGAAATGCTTTCGCCAATTTTCTGAGCTAAATCAGAAATAAAACCACCTAAGGACTCTGGAGTAAAAACATGATCAGCGTTTGAGCTTGCAAAAGGTGTGGAACAGGCAGTAGGGCCCACTGACGTACCAATAGCCGAATCAGATGCATGTACATGGTCAATTTCTGCATTAAAGAATGCCCTTCCCCTCCCAAAACATTGAGGTGGAGTTTCAGACATTTTGTCAGGACAACTAACGTTATACACAGCCCCACTACCCCGCCTACTGGAAACATGGCGTTAGGTTTTTGCACAGAGCTAAAGTTATCTTGACTAACAGTGTCCTCAAACATGACTCAACTTGAATAGTAAACACCAAGAGATATGCAGGAAATGGAATTAAAAGCACTAAAGACACAACATAGTATGCAGAAAAATATATACACTTTGCAGAAACACATGTAATAATGCTCTTTCAAAGCAGTTCAGTGTGACGTGTCACGGAGAGAAAAAAAAACTTACGTATGTGACGAACACAAAAAAAAAAAAAACTCCGTTATAATGAGTGTGCAGCAGCGCAAAGAACAGTTCAGCATACAGTTGCACAGAGAGTGAGAGAGAAAAAAAAAATGTTCCACGTGACGATCAAACTCCTTTATAATGAGTGTTCAGTTTCACGGAACAGTTCAACACACATCAAAGTGTATATGCAGCGAATTGTAGTCGATAGAAACAAAACAGTTATAAACCATATCTCACAAAAAGCAATCGTTCGATTAAAGCCGTCCTACTTGATGTGAGCAGCAGATACAGTGAACTGGTTGAACACAGGTGACGAGATGAAACGAGCTGCGGCCTCCGCGGTCAGCGAAACACTCCTCCAGCGATTCGGAACAGCACACCCGTCGTCTGTTGAAGCAGCGACTCCGGCGATCGGTGAAAAGCCGATCATGCGAAACCTAAAGGTTCACGGCACCACGTGTAACCCGTGCGGCTCGCTTATGCCCAGCGCGATGTGCGGCCAGCGACACCGGGTATTAAAACTTGGTCTGCGTTGTGTTACGTTGTGTGGATGCAAAGACAGACACGGGACAGCAGGCAGCCGATTCACTGGATCTTTTACTGTTTAACAGAGACAAAATAAACAGCCTCAGATTGAGTGGCCCTTATAACACTCTCTTCCATCGAATCACATTTCAAAAGGGAAGAGGAGGAGACAGGACAGGAAATTAGGTCATACTGTGACCACGCAACACTTAAAGGAGAAGCGCACCTTTAGATCAGGTATCATAAAACGTACAATAGAACAATTTTGTGTGAATTATAACAATATTTAGTAGTATACTTTGTATACCTGTTACATTTAGATTTTCAAAAAAATTCTGAGGGCATTAACCCATACTGTGCACATGGCAAATGATGCATTGAGAGTGAAGAACAAGGAAAAGAGAAATTCAGAATGAAAACCTGTGGTGGCTGGCCAATAGAGGGCGCTAGAGCACTGCCTTTCCTGAGCCACACAGACACACACACACACACACACACAAATATTGGGTTTTCTGGGGACATTCCAGAGACATAATGATTTTTATACTGTAGAAAGTGTATATTATATCCCCCAACCCTAACCATAAACCTACACATCACTTTCTGCAGTTTTAGATTTTCAAAAAAATGATTCATAAGCTGTTGTCCTCATGGGGAGAAAAAAAAAAAAATTGGATATTGCCATCTGGATATTTTGTCACCATAACATAGGGTATACTATCTGAACCACGCACACACTATAATATAATATAATATAATCTAATCTAATCTAATCTAATACAATATAATATAATATAATATAATATAATATAATATAATATAATATAATATAATACATTGCTGCAAACACATTAACTTCCCTGATGGTCTACTACTTGAATGCGTCGTGCTGCTCACGTGATCAGCTTTGGCCAATACTGAGTCAGCATTCGGACGTAAACACGGAAGCCTTCCCTGTGCTTACTATGAGGCGCCGGACTGGACAAAAGTGAAGCGAACGCCGCGAGCGAGCGACACTGCGCGAGAAAGACCGAGGGTGCGTCTCAATCAGCTCCCTAGTTCAGTAGTCAGGGCACTGATCAGGGAATCAGCCACATTCATTTTCATGATATACTGATTCACGACCTAGGGAGCTAGGGAGCTGATTGAGACGCAGGGCGAGTGTGCGCGCGAGAGCGAGCGAACCTGCGCGAGAGAGACCGAATATGCACGCGAGAGAGATCGAGTTGTCCGAGAGCGAGCGAACCTGCGCGAGAGAGACCAAGTGTGTCCGAGCAATAGTAAATTAGTACATTAGTAAACAGTGATCAGATTATATGCAGTCATTTAAAACAATTCTTCTGTAGGAGTGGAATTTGGGGACCAATATTACAGTTTAAAAACTGGGATAAAAGTGTAATAGAAAGAACACAACAGCCATGTGCAGTGTTAATGATAAATCTTTTGTCATGTGTTACATTTTCTAACATAAAGGGAAAAAAGTGGTCTCTTCTTAAGGTTTATAGACAAACTAGTTCTTCTCATTGGACTGAGCGATTTATACTTTTCTCTTTAACATTGTTTTTTAACATTGTTATCATAATGATTAAACTAAGCAGTATAGTTTCAAAAATGAAGATTCTCATTGTTTACTTACTCTGATGCTATTCAGGTGCACATGACTTTCTTTTTCAGAACACAAATGCATTTTTTTTAATCTGCAAGAAATTCAAGCTCTGTATGCATATATAATGCAAGAAAATGGGTTCCACCATTGTGATTTATGCAAGAAACAAATCAATAAGTAAAACATCCTCACCTTTAAACTAGTGCATCTGACCAGGGCTCTGATGCTGTTTGAAATAAGGTTTGAAACTCCCATGTGAAGTTCATTCTTCTATTGCAATCAAAGCATCACTTTCTTTTCACATGAACATGGTAACATATTTGTTACACAGCTTCTTAATGAATTGAGTGCAAACAGGACGAGCTTTTAAAGCTTTATTTATTTTGTTTGTTTTGTTATACACCTATTGTTTTGCTATATGGTTTTGCATTATTTGATTTCTTTCCAAATGATTGCAGTCTTTTATTTTCATGGTATGCATCTACAGATTTCAAATTTCTTTCTAAACATATCTGTGTTCTGCTGAAGTTGTGCATCAGGGTAAATGATGCATCAGTTGTGCATCAGGGTAAATGAATAATGACAATTTAATTGAACAAATGAACAATTTTTTTTAAAGGATTTGTGTTAAAGCAAGTGCTATTTTCATTTTGCTTAACTTCCTGTTTATAGGCTATTTATGATAGAATTCAGTTTGGGTCAGTTTCAGCCAATTTGTCAATGCCTTTTTTTTTCTTTTTTTTTTCTTTTTTTTTTTTTTTGTCTGTGCTTTAATAAATAGAAAATTATGTACCATAATTTATTTCTTCTTTATTTTTTCTCCATCTACTTAATTAATAGTTTGATATGTCTGTATAGCCTACATTTTATATATGCCACTAAAGATGTTAATTATGCATTTTTTAGCCTATGTAATGTTTTATTTGTTATATTGTAGAATTATAGCTGTAACCATTGCTGCAAATGTAAAATGGTATTGAAATTGTAGAATTACAGTAAATTGTTGTGTTCTTTCTGTTAAAATTTTATCCTAATTTTGAAACTGTAATATTGGTCTCCAAATTCCACTCCTACATTAGAATTGTTTTAATGACTGCATATAATCTGATCAATGTTTATTAATGTACTAATTTACTAATGCTCGGACAAACTCGGTTCGCTCGCTCACGGCGTTCACGTCGCTTTTGTCTAGTTTGGCGCCTCATAGCTTACTGCATCACCTGCATAAGGATAATGACAGGGAAGAGAAGAAATTGTTGAATAAAGTCATTCGTTTTGTTTTTGCGCACATAAAGTATTCTCGTTGCTTCATAAAATTAAGGTTGAACCACTGTAGTCATGTCAACTGTTTCAACAATGTCTTTACTACCGTTCTGGACCTTGAAAGTGTTGATTATATTGCTGTCTATGGACATGTCATATACCTGTTGGATTTCATCAAAAATCTTAATTTGTGTTCCGAAGATGAATGAAGGACTTACAGGTGTGGAGCGACATGACGGTGAGTAATTATGACAGAATTTTCATTTTTGGGTGAACTAAATTGGACTTTCCACTAGACTTCTTCCTCCTTTTGACATCTTTGGTGAACTCAAATTGTTGAAGTTATTTGAATTGCACTCATTATTTTCCTCATTGCTCTGCCTCATGGCCAACTAGTCACTGCATTGCTGGACTGGAATTCTCTGGTTTCCTTTTTGTACTCAACTTAACGAGCTGGAGCAGTATTCAGGCGGTACTCATGAACCTGTTAAGGAGACAGTAGGAGAAGCAAGAGCAGCAAAGAAAAACACAGAGCACACACAGAAAACAGGACCCGCTTAGTACACAAATAATTTAAAAATAAAATAAGTCCCTAAGGACATAATGGCAAGCTAAACAATTGCCTGTAGATCCACTTTTAGCAGCAATAACTTGAAGTAATCTTTTTCTGTATGACTTTATCAATTTCTTACATCATTCTGGAGGAATTTTGTCCCATTCATCTTTACAGTGTAGCTCCAGTTTATTGAGGTTTGTGTGAATTTGTCTGTGCACAGCTCTCGCCACAGCTTTTCAGTCAGGTTGAGGCCTGGACTTCACCATTGCAACACCTGGATTCTTTTTCAGCCATTCTGTTGTAGAATTGCTGATGATCTTCAGATCATTGTCTAATTGCATGACCCAGTTTTGGCCAAGCTTTAGCTGTTGGACGGATGTCCTCACCTTTGACTCTAGAAAACATTGGTATACAGAGGTAATTACTATAATAATAATAGCATAACCTGATATTGCTGAGTTCAACATGTTCCTGGGTCAACATTTTTGTTGATCCTGGAACAACATTCAAACCAACCAATCAGATTTGAAGGACAAGTTTACAGATTATGTCAAGTTTAGGCTAAAAATCATGAATTGGTGCTTCTACATCAGTGTTATTCATCTATCATTTCCCTCTGATTTCTGGGATAACTTATGGGTTGGGTTAGGTTTAGGGGTAGGAATAGGGTTAAGACTAAATTTTCAGACTAGAATGTTGTTCCAGGATCAACAAAATATGTTGACCCAGGAACGCATCTAACTCAGCAAATATCAGGACGTGCAATAATAATATGATATTAAAATTAATATGATAATTTCTTCCTTACATCTGCTATAATGCAATATGTTGTTAGTCTCGAGACTGCGTATATTAGTTAATAAATACGTGGATCCACTTTTGATAATAGGTTGTCCTGATGGACTAGTGGCAGCATTTTCGTTTAGCATGCAAGCGGTTCTGGGTTCTAATCCAATCCACCACTTTTTGAATCCCACCCGCAAATTACACCTATGACTGTACATATAAGGAAGTAGGAACAGGGAACTAGGAAACTCACAATAAAGACTAATAAAAGGACAAGGGTCATAGAAATGTTTCAATTTTAATCTTCTGTTGTGCCACAGTATAAATCTGAACTTGAACTCTCAGGAATATTTCAGAGATATTTCAGAGTTTCTGTCCAAATGAAATCCAATGCATACTAAACTTTGCACGGCAAAAATGTTTGTTTTTGTGTGTCCTCATTTTGCAATATGGTGTACATGAAAAGATATAAAATCACAATTTCTAGACATTTCCATGAATTTGAATGCACTAATGGTCTCTATGCATAATAACATGTTTGCTAATGTTATTAAAGTTATCATAGATTGTCATCCAAAATCTGCAAATAGTTGTGTAGGTGGGGATTTTGTTGTGTGGTATTTGGTTTGATTTGCATATGAATGTGTGACAAAGATGAATGTCAAACTGAAACTTAAAAAAAGTATAAAACTGGAATCTTGAGCCTCGACACTGGTCTTCAGAGCTGTGGTGAGTGAGAAACAAGTTGCTTTGTCTTTGTCTTCCATTTAAGGAGATATTAATGATATAGATATTCATGATTTAGGAGGAAAACAACACAAAAATGGAATAATCAAAATCAAAGTCTGCACCTGCAACTGTGTACACACCAACATATACACCACCACCAAACCCAGGTAAGAGGATCATTTAATTCCAGATACACAGTATAATATATTTGCATAAGCTGTATTAATATTTAATTGGGACAACATACATCACAGATTTTTTTTATATGATCTATGTTTTTTCTTCTAGAACTGGACAAACCTTTAACTGGAAAATTTAACTGGGAGTAAGTTGGTTGTTTACTACCTTAGACTGTCATTCATGATGTTGATTATTTTCTAATAATAAAATATCATGGATAATACTTATTTTCATCAAAAATATTGACTCATTCAAATGAATTTTAATTTCAAATAACTTTTTAATTCCCAGCTAAATGCTAAGATAAAATAAACAAAATCTCACATTTTAGCATATTCATCAATATACAAATATAAGAAAGAACAACTGATTATTAAAATAATAATAACCCAAACTTACCTAATGCACTTTCTGAATATTAAAATATAAGATATGTTTTGAAGTGCACTTAGTATTTTGGTAAGTTTTGAATATATTCAGACATAATCTTTTTTATTTTTAACTTTTATATTATTTGGATTAATTATTTATAAATTATACTCAGATGGACATTTTTTAATGTAACAATCAATTTACATCACAACAGCGCACATTAAAGTACTCAGTTTGAGTCAAGGAATAAATGGATTGTCTGAATGGAATCATTCCATATTATCCACACCGGCAGATAGTTAAGGAGTTATCTTTAAATCATGCCATAAATTAATTTAACAAAATTTAAGTTAGCCAGTTAGGAAATAACAATTGTCTGTGGCACAAATTTGGTGCCGTTGTACTGTGGCTGCCGTTGCATAATCCAAGTGGATGCTGCACACTGGTGGTGGTTGAGGAGAGACCCCTGATACAACTGTAAAGCATTTTGGGTGTACAGCAGTACATATGAAAGCGCTATATATATATGTCTCCATTCATTCATTCAAATCTTATTCTCAGCAGTCGGACCATCCTCTTGCACATCACAATTGTCTGATTGTTTTGTGACAAGCATGTTGCATTGTGGATGCATTATTCTGTTCTGTGTATTCTGCTGTATGCTGTACATTTTGACACATGTATTTACTGTATATAGCACTTAATATAATACAAATAGCTTCAAAACAGCTTTACAATGAAAATCAAGCAGCTTTACAGTAAAGAATCAGCAGTAGAGTCAATTCTCATATACAACTTCAGGTACAAGTACAACAAAGGAGCTCTACAGAGGACAATATATAATGCTTGTGAACGTAGTAGTTTCAGTTACAGCTACACCTATGAATTATACAGACTATTATTTGTTTTTGTGCATCAAATGAGCAACAGTGGCAAGATTATCTGACTATTCCATGCATACCCTGCAAAGTATTCACAAGATACTATAGAAATATTATGCCAGTATTGTATTCCATAGTGCACAGAATTGTCCTTTTGTTTTGATAGTCAGAAAGAAGCCCTGAAAAAGAAGCTAGAAGACTTCACTCTGGGTAATCCAGATGTAAAGAACATCAATATCCTGGTAGCTGGACAAATTAGAGCAGGAAAGTCCAGCTTTATTAACTCCATCGATAGTGCCTTTCAAGGACGGATCACCTCTAGAGCACCAGTTAGTTCATCTGCTGGTGGTTGTAGTTTCACAAAAAACGTATGTATTTGTCACTTATAAAGTAGTACAATATTTTTATAAGAAACACAGAGATGTCAGCTGACCTACTCTTAAGCATTGTAAGCATTTTAACTAATCATAGATTTCTTGGAAATTATTCACACATATTTGTGCTTCTATATTTTGGTATTCATTTTTAGCTCAAAGGATTCACCATCAGAAGTGGGAAAAAATCTTTGCCCTTCATCTTCAAGGATACAATGGGCTTAGAACCTGATCTATTGGCTGGGTCGCAAATAGAAGACATCATCAGTATTGTGCTTGGCCATGTGAAGGACGGCTATGAAGTAATAAACCACTGTATTAATTGTGAAAATAACATTTTAACAAAGTTTGTGTGCAATAGGTTTGACATCTAACATACTTTGCTGAATTTCCAATCTTAGTTCAAATTGAAGCAGACAATCTATTTTAAGGATGAACATTTCAACATGAACCCTACCCTCTCCGATCAGGCTTCCTGCCTGGTTTACGTCATAGCCGCAGATACAGTCCAGTTCACAGATGATAAACTTATTGCCAAGTTGAAGTGCATCCGCGAGAGAATCAGTGCTGAGGGTAAAACTGACACTGAATGTTTGATTATGATTTTTATTCATGAGTTCACATACATTACATTATATAAGAGAGAAGTGGGCATAAAGTAGGTTGGGTTTGTGTGTGTTTTTCAATGTGTAGGTGCACAAAATTCAGATACAGGCTGTTACAAGGCTCAACTTTTCTCCTTAATTATTTATATAACCCAGACAATGTGGGTCAGTTATATGTTTGCCTAACAACAAACTTGTTATAAATCCTTTACATTGCCTCTGCATTTGCTGTAGGGATTCCTCAAGTGGTTATCATGACCAAAGTGGATGAAGCATGTCCGCTGGTCAAACAAGATCTAAGGAATATATACACTAGCAAGAAGATCTATGAGAAGGTATGTGATATTGTCTAAAGACGTGTTTCTAATTTTTAAGCCAAATCTAATTTTCTGGTCTAACATTCTGATCCTGTCCAGATGGAGATGTGCAGTGCCAAAATAGGTGTGCCATTGTCAAACATCTTCCCAGTGAGGAACTACCATGATGAGATTGACACAGAGGATGACACTGATTTTCTGATACTGAAGGCACTTGAACAGATTGTTCAGATTGCCAATGTTAGATTGGAAATAATGAAAATAAAATGAAAAAAAAAAAAAAAAAAAGTACCACCAGGAGGTACATTACCTTTCAAAAACAGCAATTTATTATGGTCCCGCCCCCCACTTGAATGATAGGGTAAAGCCATGGCCAAAAGTTTTGGTGGTTCTCTGCAGTGGGTTGAGGTCTCAGAAACCCTCATTAGATGAACTGCTTGTTAAAAGTTTGCTGCTTCAGTTGTGGTGTTGATCCGATGCATTTTACATACAGTATTTGCAAAACACTTCATTGGCAAAAACAAACAAACAAACAAACAAAAAAGGACCTGTTTGAGGTCCTGGTAAAAAGTGATCAGCTAGCATAATTTCACGAATCACATCAGCACATGGGAAAGTGCAAACAAGTTCTGTTCTGTTGTTTAATTTAAAGAGCTATTTGAGTAGTCAAAGAAACATAAAGTACCTGATACATAAACCTTTGAAAATAAAATAATATTCTTAGGAGGGTTAATCTATCAGTTTTTGTTGAAGTATGGATAATTGTGAAATTTCACTGACATTTAAAATTACTCATCATGAAATAAGACTTCGATCATATCACCCACCAATAATCGTGTTAAATAATTATGATTTCAATATTGACCAAAATAATCGTATTTATGATTTTTGCCATAATTGAGCAGCCCTACATTTTGGTGATCAAAAATGTGTTTTAAGGGATACAATTATTTACTATATTTACTATTTTAAAGTGTCCCTACTTTCTAATAATGTCTTTAAAGATGCTCAAGTATTTTGGAGAGGTTATACTAAGACAAAATCTGAATACAATTTTTTACAGCAGTGGTGGGACAAGATAAAACCTACAGTCAGGGCCAGAATTGGGATCATTTTCAGCCCAAGAGTTTCATGCCTTAGACCGGCCCATTTTAGTTCACAACTGACTATAATGTGATTAAAACCTCATAGAAGTCTGCAATAGTGTACTGTTTTCTACGGCCTTGTAATTCATTGTATTTTTCAAAAATATCATCATTCCTGACTAGCTTAACATTAGCTTACCGGCCGACTCATTATCTTCATTTGTTTTACTCTCACTGGTTTTTGGTCACGTCAGTTAAAAATAAAATAAAAAAATGTAAGTAACCAAACAGATTTCGCACCCATTTACTACCATAGTAGGAAAAATAAATATTCTGGTAGTCAATGGGGGGTGAGATCTGTTTGGTTAGTAGTATTGTGTCCTTCTCATGAGTATTTAATAATTTTTGACTTTTCAGTCTGAGTTAAATTTCTTTTTTGGTTCATTTTGCCTGTAAAAGAAAACCTGCCTTATAATTCTGCACACCTGAATATAATATTCAGTAAATAAATATAATATTTCCAGCCTTCATGAACAATTATATATCACTTATAAATGATTAAAAACAATATTAATAGTAGTTATAAAGATTGATGTGGATTGGAATTGGTAAAATGTACTTGGAAAAAAAAATATGATCAGAAAATAAAATTGCCTAATAATTCTGCACACAGTGTATTTTAAATATGTCCTTACTACCTTTTTGCTATAATTTGCTGTCTATGAAGGAGTCAGAGAGTTCTTGGATTTCATCAAAAATATCTTAATTTGTGTTCCGAAGTTGATCGATGGTCTTATGGGTTTGGAACGACATAAGGGTGATTATTAATGACATAATTTCCATTTTTGGGTGAACTAACCCTTTAAATATATATATATATATATATATATATATATATATATATATATATATATTTTTTTTTTTTTTTCACATTTTAAGGTTGCACTTTATTTCGATAGTCCACTTTAGACATTCTACTAAATATATAAGTAACTTTGCAACTACACGTCAACTAACTCTCATTAGAGTATTAGTAGACTGTTAGATTAAAGGGTTAGTTCACAAAAATGAAAATCACCCTCATGTCGTTCCAAACCTGTAAAACTTTCGTTCATCTTCTGAACAAAAATGAAGATCTTTTTGGTGAAATCTTAGAGCTTTCTGTCCCTCAACAAGGAAAATAGAAATTCTGAATGAAAAACCTGTGGCAGCTGGCCAATAGAGGGCACTAGAGCACTGCCTTTCCTGAGCCTCCAAGTGTTACTCACTGCAGAGTCTATGATGGCCAGCTTCTCCTCTCTGGGCGACCAGTGGGGTGGAGAGATAGAGTTGTGGGTAGAGTTAGGGTGAAGTAGTACATTCGCTCCTCCTCACTGGACGTTAGCTCCCCCTTGCTAGATGTCCAGGGAGGGGGAGCTAACATAAGCTCCACCCATTTGCTCTGCAGTGAGCACCTTTTCAAAATGTATATTATATCCTCTAACCCTAACCATAAACCTACCCATCACTTTCTGCATTTTTAGACTTTCAAAAAACATCACTTAGTATGATTCATAAGCTGTTGTCCTCATGGGGACCAAAAAAATGTTACCACAAGGATTTCGGACATTGCCATCTGGATATTTTGTCACCATAACATAGGGTATACTACCTGAACCACACACACACACACACACACACACACACACACACACACACACACACACACACACACAATATAATAATAGTAATAATATTAATAATAAAGCACCTTAACTTCCCTGATGGTCAGCTTTTCTCACAATTCACTGTTCGGCTCTTTTTAAGTGAAACTTCATAAATATTGCAGTCTGTGTTGAGAAGAGAACTGTTGGCCAATTGATGGAGTTGTCACTGTAAAGCAGACTCTTAAATTGGAAAAAAAGTGTAAAAACTGTTAAAATGCAAGGAAAGGCAATGAAGTTAGAAATGTAACAAGTTTCATTTAGGGTTAGTTCACCCAAAAATGAAAATTCTGTCATTAATTACTCACCCTCACGTTGTCCCAAATACATAAGACCTTCGTTCATCTTCGGAACTCAAATTAAGATATTTTTGATGAAATCTGAGAGCTATCTGACTCATCCATAGACAGCAGTATAATCAACACTTTCAAGGTCCAAAAAGGTACTAAAGACAATGCTAAAACAGTCGACAGTGGTTCAACCTTAATTTTATGAAGTGACGAGAATACTTTTTATGTTCTGAAGATGAACAAAGGTCTTACAGGTGTGGGACGACATGAGGGTGAGTAATTAATGGTAGAAGTTTTGTTTTTGGGGAAATAACTCTTTAATTATGGGACTTTCTGTTGGACTTCTTCCTCCTTTTAACACCTTTGGTGAAATCTTCTTTATCTTCTATCAAATTCTCCAAATTGTTCAAATTATTTGAATTGCACTCATTCTTTTCCTCATTGCTCTGCCTCATGGGCAGCTAGTCACTGCATTGCTGTTTTGTTGTTTTAATTAAGTATTGTCCACGTCAACAGAGATTAATGCCATTATGTTAAGACAATGAAGTTTAGCTAATCAAATCAAGTTTGCACTTGAGTTTGAAGAACCACAGTATAGTCAAGAATAAGCATGAGGAGATCTGTCAAAAATGAACCATACTGAAGATGTTGTTTGTTGTCTGTATGTTTTTGTTTTGTTTTTTCCCTGAATAGCCTAATTACACTGTCTTTTTCCCTGAATAATTACATAGCTTGACAGTACTGCACAGGTTTACATGTGCCTAGCACATCACAGCTGACTACATGTTTGTTATTCTCCATTTGGAGGTGTGTTCTGAGCAACCATGAGGAAATTGATTCACATGCAGATACAGATGTTCTGATTCTGAGGGCATTAACCCATACTGTGCACATGGCAAATGATGCACTGAGAGTGAAGAACAAGGAAAATAGAAATTCAGAATGAAAACCTGTGGTGGCTGGCCAATAGAGGGCGCTAGACCACTGCCTTTCCTGAGCTACACACACACACACACACACACACACATAATAGTAATAATATTAATAATAAAGCACCTTAACTTCCCTGATGGTCAGCTTTTCTCACAATTCACTCCTCGCTTATTGTGTATAGTGTTCGGCTCTTTTTAAGTGAAACTTCATAAATATTGCAGTCTGTGTTGAGAAGAGAACTGTTGGCCAATTGATGGAGTTGTCACTGTAAAGCAGACTCTTAGATTGGAAAAAAAGTGTAAAAACTGTTAAAATGCAAGGAAAGGCAATGAAGTTAGAAATGTAACAAGTTTCATTTAGGGTTAGTTCACCCAAAAATGAAAATTCTGTCATTAATTACTCACCCTCACGTCGTCCCAAATACATAAGACCTTCGTTCATCTTCGGAACTCAAATTAAGATATTTTTGATGAAATCTGAGAGCTATCTGACTCATCCATAGACAGCAGTATAATCAACACTTTCAAGGTCCAAAAAGGTACTAAAGACAATGCTAAAACAGTCGACAGTGGTTCAACCTTAATTTTATGAAGTGACGAGAATACTTTTATGTTCTGAAGATGAACAAAGGTCTTACAGGTGTGGGACGACATGAGGGTGAGTAATTAATGGTAGAAGTTTTGTTTTTGGGGAAATAACTCTTTAATTATGGGACTTTCTGTTGGACTTCTTCCTCCTTTTAACACCTTTGGTGAAATCTTCTTTATCTTCTATCAAATTCTCCAAATTGTTCAAATTATTTGAATTGCACTCATTCTTTTCCTCATTGCTCTGCCTCATGGGCAGCTAGTCACTGCATTGCTGTTTTGTTGTTTTAATTAAGTATTGTCCACGTCAACAGAGATTAATGCCATTATGTTAAGACAATGAAGTTTAGCTAATCAAATCAAGTTTGCACTTGAGTTTGAAGAACCACAGTATAGTCAAGAATAAGCATGAGGAGATCTGTCAAAAATGAACCATACTGAAGATGTTGTTTGTTGTCTGTATGTTTTTGTTTTGTTTTTTCCCTGAATAGCCTAATTACACTGTCTTTTTCCCTGAATAATTACATAGCTTGACAGTACTGCACAGGTTTACATGTGCCTAGCACATCACAGCTGACTACATGTTTGTTATTCTCCATTTGGAGGTGTGTTCTGAGCAACCATGAGGAAATTGATTCACATGCAGATACAGATGTTCTGATTCTGAGGGCATTAACCCATACTGTGCACATGGCAAATGATGCACTGAGAGTGAAGAACAAGGAAAATAGAAATTCAGAATGAAAACCTGTGGTGGCTGGCCAATAGAGGGCGCTAGACCACTGCCTTTCCTGAGCTACACACACACACACACACACACACACATAATAGTAATAATATTAATAATAAAGCACCTTAACTTCCCTGATGGTCAGCTTTTCTCACAATTCACTCCTCGCTTATTGTGTATAGTGTTCGGCTCTTTTTAAGTGAAACTTCATAAATATTGCAGTCTGTGTTGAGAAGAGAACTGTTGGCCAATTGATGGAGTTGTCACTGTAAAGCAGACTCTTAGATTGGAAAAAAAGTGTAAAAACTGTTAAAATGCAAGGAAAGGCAATGAAGTTAGAAATGTAACAAGTTTCATTTAGGGTTAGTTCACCCAAAAATGAAAATTCTGTCATTAATTACTCACCCTCACGTCGTCCCAAATACATAAGACCTTCGTTCATCTTCGGAACTCAAATTAAGATATTTTTGATGAAATCTGAGAGCTATCTGACTCATCCATAGACAGCAGTATAATCAACACTTTCAAGGTCCAAAAAGGTACTAAAGACAATGCTAAAACAGTCGACAGTGGTTCAACCTTAATTTTATGAAGTGACGAGAATACTTTTTATGTTCTGAAGATGAACAAAGGTCTTACAGGTGTGGGACGACATGAGGGTGAGTAATTAATGATAGAAGTTTCGTTTTTGGGGAAATAACTCTTTAATTATGGGACTTTCTGCTGGACTTCTTCCTGCTTTTAACATCTTTGGTGAAATCTTCTTTATCTTCTATCAAATTCTCCAAATTGTTCAAATTATTTGAACTGCATTGCTGTTTTGTTGTTTTAATTAAGTATTGTCCACGTCAACAGAGATTAATGCCACTATGTTAAGACAATGAAGTTTAGCTAATCAAATCAAGTTTGCACTTGAGTTTGAAGAACCACAGTATAGTCAAGAATAAGCATGACGAAATCTGTCAAAAATGAACCATACTGAAGATGTTGTTTGTTGAATAGCCTAATTGCACTGTCTTTTTCCCTGAATAATTACATAGCTTGACAGTACTGCACAGGTTTACATGTGCCTAGCACATCACAGCTGACTACATGTTGATGATATTCTAATTATATGACCAGCACCTGTAAAACATTGCTGCAAACACCTTAACTTCCCTGATGGTCCACTACTCTAATGCGTCGTGCTGCTCACATGATCATCTTTGGCCAATACTGAGTCGGCATTCGGATGTAAACACGGAAACCTTCACTGTGCTTACTGCATCACCTGCTTAAGGATAATGACAGTAAAGAGAAGAGATTGTTTAATAAAGTCAAGGTTAAATCACTGCAGACATGTCGACTGTTTCAACAATGTCTTTATACCTTTCTGGACCTTGATAGTTTTGATTATACTGCTGTCTATGGACGAGTCAGATATCTATTGGATTTCATCAAAAATATCTTAATTTGTGTTCCGAAGATGAACAAAGGACTTACAGGTGTGGAGCAACATGAGGGTGAGTAATTATGACAGAATTTTCATTTTTGGGTGAACTAAATTGGACTTTCCACTAGACTTCTTCCTCCTTTTGACTCCTTTTGTCAAATTGTTTGTTATTTGAATTATTTTCCTCATTGCTCTGCCTCATGGCCTAGTTACTGCATTGCTAGACTGGAATTCTTTGGGTTCCACTGTACTCAACTTGACGAGCTGAAGCAGTATTCAGGAAGAGCTGAAGCTGTACTCATAAGCCTGTCAAGCAGACAGCAGGAGGAGCAAGAGCAACAAAGAAAAACACAGACCACATACAGAAAAACAGGACCCACTTGTTTATCCACAATAATTTAAAAATAAAAAAATAAGACCCTACCTAAGGACAAAATGGCAAGCTAAACAGTTGCCTGTAGATCCACTTTTAGCAGCAATAACTTGAAGTAATCGTTTTCTACATGACTTTATCAATTTCTCACATCATTCTGGGGGAATTTTGGCCCATTCTTCTTTACAATGTAGCTCCAGTTTATTGAGGTTTGTGTGAATTTGTCTGTGCACAGCTCTCGCCACAGCTTTTCAGTCAGGTTGAGGTCTGGACTTCACCATTGCAACACCTTGATTCTTTTCTTTTTCAGCCATTCTGTTGTAGAATTGCTGGTGATCTTCAGATCATTGTCTAATTGTATGACCCAGTTTTGGCCAAGCTTTAGCTGTCAGATGGATGTCCTCACCTTTGACTCTAGAAAACCTTGGTATACAGAGAAGTTGATGGTCCACTCAATGACTGTGAGGTGCCCAGGACCAATGGCTACAAAACAAGCCTAAAATAATCAGCCCTACACCCACATGATTGACTTTTGGTATATGAGGTGTTTGTGCTGATATGATGTTTTTGGTTTTCATCAAACTTGACACTTTGCATTATGGCCAAACATCTCCACTTTGGTCTTGTCTGTCCAAAGGACTTTGTTCCAGAAGTCTTGTGGTTTGTTCAAATGCAAACCTAAGTTAGACCTAAGTCGTGCTGCCATGTTTTTTTTTGAGAGGAGAGACTTTCTCCTGAAAACCCTTCCAAACATGCCATACTTCCGTTCCATCTTTTTCTAATTGTACTGTCATTAACTTTATCATTTAACATGTTAACTGAGGCCTGTAGAGTCTGAGGTGTAGCTCTTGGGCTGTCTGGAATTTCTCTGACCATTACACGGTCTGATCTCGGGGTGAAATTGCTGGGACGTCCACTCATGGGAGGATTGGTTTTGAATGTTTTCCACTTGTGAATAATCTTCCTCATTGTAAATGATGGACTTCAAATTGTTTTGAAATGGCCTTATAACTGTTCCCAGATTTATGGCAGCACCAATTGCTTGTCTTTCCTCCTTGGCATTATCAAACTGCCAGAACTTCAGCTTTTATAGAGGTGATAACTTGCTTAGCAGACATTCGATTAGCAGTGCCTGTCTGTTACTTACCCTCTTAAATTTCAAATTACTGTTAACAGTAAAGGTGTCCTAAGTTTGTCACCCATGGCTTTTCCATTTTGGCTTTCTTTTGCTAAACAAATAATGACACGGTGTGATATGTCATGTGTTGTTTTTGAGGATTTATTTTGCAAATTTTAAGACCTGCCAATGACCAGATGATTTTTTATTATGCCCTGATACAGAAAACCATGGCATTCAATAGGAGGTTCTAACTTGATGCATGACTGTACACAGTGGCATAACTTTGTTTTAAAAAGTGGCTGGGACAGGAATGTGTATGTATGTGTGTGTGTAGTCTTGAAAGTATGCACATTAGTTAATAAATACGTGGATCCACTTTTGATAATAGATTGTCCTGATGGACTAGCGGCAGCATTTTCGCTTAGCATGCAAGAGGTTCTGGGTTCTAATCGAATCCACCACTTTCAAAAAGTGCCTATGACACAAATTGCGCCTATGACTGTACATATGAGGAAGTAGGAACAGGGAAGGGTCATAGAAATGTTTCAGTTTTAATCTTGTTTTTTGCCTCAGTGTAAAACTTGATCTCTCAGAAATATTTCAGAGAAACGTGATGAAATGTTTAATTTTGTGTGTCCTCATTTTGAAATATATGTGTGCATGAAAAGATATAAAATCAAAATTTCCATACATTTCCATGAATTTGAATGCACTAATGGTCTCTATGCATTATAAAATGTTTGCTAATGTTATTAAAGTTATTATAGATTGTCATCCAAAAACTTCAAGTAGTTGTGTAGGTGGGGATTTTGGTGTGTGGTATTTGGTTTGATTTGCATATGAATGTGTGATAAAGATGAACGTCAAACTGAAACTTAAAAAAAGTATAAAACTGGAATCTTGAACCTCGACACTGGTCTTCAGAGCTGTGGTGAGTGAGAAACAAGTTGCTTTGTCTTTGTCTTTCATTTTAAGGAGATATTGCTGATTTAGATTTTCATGATTTAGGAGGAAAACAACACAAAAAATGGGATCATCTGGATCAACGTCCTCACCTGCACCTGCGTACACACCAACGCGATCATATACACCACCACCACCAAACCCAGGTAAGAGGATCGTTTAATTCCAGATACACAGTATAATATATTTGCATAAGCTGTATTAATATTTAATTGGGAGAACATACATCACAGATTTTTTATATGATCTATGTTTTTTTTTCCTAGAACTGGACAAACCTTTTAGAAAATTTAACTGGAAGTAAGTTGGTTGTTTACTATCCTAGACTGTCATTCATGATGTTGATTATTTTCTAATAATATAATACCATGGATAATACTTATTTTAATCAAAAATATTGACTCATTCAAATAAATTTTAATTTCAAATAACTTTTTAATTCCCAGCTAAATGCTAAGATGAAATAAATTAACTCTCACATTTTAGCATATTTATCAGTATACAAACATAAGAAAGAACTGATTATTAAAATAATAATAACCCAAACTTACCTAATGCACTTTCTGAATATTAAAATATAAGATATGTTTTGAAGTGCACTTAGTATTTTGGTAAGTTTTGAATATATTCAGACATAATCTTTTTTATTTTTAACTTTTATATTATTTGGATTAATTATTCATTAATTATTCTCAGATGGACATTTTTTAATGTAACAATCAATTTACATCACAACAGCGCACATTAAAGTACTCAGTTTGAGTCAAGGAATAAATGGATCGTCTGAATGGAATCATTCCGTATTATCCACACCGGCAGATACTTAAGGAATTATCTTTAAATTATGCCATAAATTAATTTATCAAAATTTAAGTTCATTCTGAATTGCTGGTTATATAGCCATTTAGGAAATAACAACTGTCTGTGGCACAAATTTGGCACTGTTGTACTGTGGCTGCCGTTGCACAATCCAAGTGGATGCTGCACACTGGTGGTGGTTGAGGAGAGACGCCTGATACAACTGTAAAGCATTTTGGGTGTACAGCAGTACATATGAAAGCGCCATATAAATGTCTCCATTCATTCATTCAAATCTTATTCTCAGCAGTCGGACCATCCTCTTGTCTGATTGTTTTGTGACAATGTTTTGAAGTCAAGCATGTTGCATTGTGGATGAATTTTTCTGTTCTGTGTATTCTGTTGTATGCTGTACATTTTAACACATGTATTTACTGTATATAGCACTTAATATAATACAACTAGCTTCAAAACAGCTTTACAATGAAAATCAAGCAGCTTTACAGTAAAGAATCAGCAGTAGAGTCAATTCACACATACAACTTCAGGTACAAGTACAACAAAGGAGCTCTACAGAGGACAATATATAATGCTTGTGAATGTAGTAGTTTCAATTACAGCTTCACCGATTAATTATACAGACTATTATTTGTTTTTGTGCATCAAATGAGCAACAGTGGCAAGATTATCTGACTATTCCATGCATACCCTGCACAGTATTCACATGATACTATAGAAATATTATGTCAGTATTGTATTCCATAGTGCACAGAATTGTCTTTTGTTTTTATAGTCAGAAAGAAGCCCTGAAAAAGAAGCTAGAAGACTTCACTCTGGGTAATCCAGATGTAAAGAAAGTCAATATCCTGGTAGCTGGACAAATTGGAGCAGGAAAGTCCAGCTTTATTAACTCCATCGATAGTGCCTTTCAAGGACGGATCTGCTCTAGAGCACCAGTTAATTCATCTGGTGGTGACAGTCATAGTTTCACAAAACACGTAGGTATTTGTCAGCTATAAAGTAGTACAATATTTTATAAGAAACACAGAAATGTCAGCTGACCTACTCTTAAGCATTGTAAGCATTTTAAGTAATCGTATGAAGATTTCTTGGAAATTATTCACGCATATTTGTGCTTCTATATTTTGGTATTCATTTTTAGCTCAAAGGATTCACCATCAGAAGTGGGGAAAAATCTTTGCCCTTCGTCTTCAAGGATGTAATGGGCTTAGAACCTGATAACTTGGCTGGGTCGCACATAGAAGACATCATCAGTATTGTGCTTGGCCATGTGAAGGACGGCTATGAAGTAATAAACCGCTGTATTAATTGTGAAAATAACATTTTAACAAAGTTTGTATGTGTGCAATAGGTTTGACATCTAACATACTTTGCTGAATTTCCAATCTTAGTTCAAAGAGAAGCAGACACTCTCTTTTAAGGATGAACATTTCAACATGAACCCTACCCTCTCCGATCAGGCTTCCTGCCTGGTTTACGTCATAGCAGCAGATACAGTCCAGTTCACAGATGATAAACTTATTGCCAAGTTGAAGTGCATCCGCGAGAGAATCAGTGCTAAGGGTAAAACTGACACTGAAAGTTTGATTATGATTTTTATTCATAAGTTCACATACATTACATTACATTAAAGTCGGCATAAAGTAGGTTGGGTTTGTGTGTGTTTTTCAGTGTGTAGGTGCACAAAATTCAGATAAAGGCTGCATTGTAATGCCAAGTGCAAACAGTGCATGTTACAAGGCTCAACTTTTCTCCTTAATTATTTATATAACCCAGACAATGTATGTGGGTCAGTTATGTAGAAATGTATATACCTTTCAACAAACTGCCACAAATGTGCTCAATTTTGTTGAGGAAAAAAACTTGTTCTAAAACCTTTACATTGCCTCTGCATTTGCTATAGGGATTCCTCAAGTGGTTATCATGACCAAAGTGGATGAAGCATGTCCACTGGTCAAAAATAATCTAAGGAAGATATACACTAGCAAGAAGATCAAAGAGAAGGTATGTGATATCATCCAAAGACATACATGTGTTTCTAATTTTCCAAGCCAAATCTAATGTTCTGATCTAACATTCTGCTCCTGTCCAGATGGATTTGTGCAACACCAAAATAGGTTTGCCATTGTCAAACATCTTCCCAGTGAAGAACTACCATGATGAGATTGACACAGAGGATGACGTTGATGCTCTGATACTGAAGGCAATTGAACAGATTGTTCAGATTGCCAATGATAAATTGGTAGATGTAATGGAAGATGAAATGAAAAAAAAGGAAGAGAAAAAGGAAAAGGAAGATAAAATGAAAAAAATGGAAGATGCAATGAAAAAAACACATATACAATATTGTTAATTCATTTGGAGTGGGTCATTCTTTCAATACATTTTCTTTATCATAGGGAGCATAATTTTAGGAAGATCGTTTATAAAATGACTAAGATTATGATTTGTGTTTAGTTTTACAAATATGGGGCAGTTCAAAGTTAATGAAAATCTGGCACTTAAAATCTAATGTAAAAATTTGAATCTTTTTAGGAAAAGAAAAGTTATGTAAAATCTTTCTACATTTAACAACATTAAAACTATTAAATTACATAAATAATATGGGACTAATGCACAGACACTCTTGTATTTTAGATTATTTAAAACATTTATGAACAAAATAACTTTTGCTTAATGAGATCTGATGAATAAATCCTATTTAATCTTGAATTGTATATTTTTCTTGACAATACATGTATTCAGCCTGTACTAAAACAGTGAATTGGGGTATCTGGAGCAATGGGATTGAGAGAAAGCATAACTTTCTTGAAATTCATGTTGAAATATATTGTCTTCTGTAGATGTTTTGAGGATTTTTTACTTCAATTAATTAATCTATCAGTTTTTGTTGAAGTATGGATAATTGTGAAATTTCACTGACAATTAAAATTACTCATCATGAAATAAGACTTTGATCATATCACCCACCAATAATCGTGTTAAATAATCATGATTTCAGTATTGACCAAAATAATCGTATTTATGATTTTTGCCATAATTGAGCAGCCCTACATTTTGTTGATCAAAGATGTGTTTTAAGGGATACAATTATTTACTATAGGGGGAATTTAAACATGTTGTATCTTTTAGAAGACAAGTTCAAATGATTCTTAAATAGAGTGCTGAATTGAACTTGGTGTTTAAGTTTAAAGTTAATGAGTTTGATTATACTGTGCATGTAACATCAGAAACGGCTGACATCTGTTAGGGTTGAAAGCAGAGCTCTTTATCGGATAATACCGATAAAGTATTACGGTTCATCACGATACCTTGGAATGGCAGTTAAGTGATGTTAATTTATATCTTTGAAAAGGATTTATTTCCAGGTAAAACTATACTCAACATGTGCCCTCATTTATTCAAAATGTGTCTCATTTATATTGTTAACTATGTTCTGAATAAACTACTTTGTACTTTGATTCTTTACACATTTTCTCTCACATAGCCTACCTGACTGAAAGGGCTCATTATGTGGGTCATTATGCAGGTCTTTGTCTTCTCGGGTGTGAATCACAGCATTATTAAGGATTATTCATGCCTCCACGCATACTGTCTTTCTTGACAAAAAATGTCTTACAAAATTTAAATCAATATATTGTATATGAAAGAGTAGGCAGGATCATTTTTACATCATTTTGAAGCAAAAACTCTAGTCTACAACCTCTAATACCCATATTTAGTATTTGTTTTGTGACTGTATTTCAAGTTTTTTGTTTTTCAATAACCATGCATAAATGTTATTCCCTCAAAAATACAAACTGTAAAAAAAATGCTTTGATTTTTGAAAATGGTAAAGAGTCTGGCAGCAGAGTTTCCAGATGGATTTTGCATCATTTCACAAAATTACATGCAAAAACTGTAAAAAATACAGAGCAGACTTTACAGTCAAAATTCATTAAAGGTGCCCTAGAACCCTTTTTCACAAGATGTAATATAAGTCTATGGTGTCCCCTGAATGTGTCTGTGAAGTTTCAGCTCAAAATACCCCATAGATTTTTTATTATTACATTTTTTAACTGCCTATTTTGGGGCATAATTAGAAATGCGCCGATTCTGTGCATGCTCGCCCTTTAAATGCTCGCGCTTCCCGTCCCCAAGCTCGCAACTCATTTTATCTTCCTTCAAGATGATTCTATTGAGCAAAAGGAACAAAACATAAGAAAACAGAAAGAGGAATTTGGGTTGCGAATGGAAATTGCTGCAACTATGGCAAACAGAAAGTACTTAAGGGCTCCAATGTGCAAACTGTTAAAAGTGATGTGACACATCATTCTGATGGAATAAATTCTTATGTTGATAAAGGACAACAGACAACCCAAAACCTTAATGCTGATGCAAAATCATTTATTCCAGCTCCTCAAATGGTTTCTTCAGGTGCAAATGCAAACAAGAGGAACATTTCTCAAATAATTTACCCCAGACAATTCCAAACTCAAGTCAGCCAGGTAATGTGAATGTAAGTGCCCATGTATGGAAGCAGTTACAGTGCTGGTTTAGGAAATACTGATCAAATTTTCCATATCACGAATAAACAAAATGAAATTACATTTTTGCTGGTTCAACAACAGTGTCTGTCATCTTTGCCTAAAAGGGAAATCCAGGTGTTTGATGGCAACCCATTGCAATATCACTCCTTTATGAAATCTTTTGAAAGTGGTGTGGAGAGTAAAACTGAAAGCCCAAGTGATCGCTTATACTTTCTTGAACAGTACACCAGGAGTCATCCAAAGGAGATTAAAGAGTAAAGAGTTGCCAGCATATGCCTGCAGATCATGGGTATTTAAGGGCCAAGGCTTTACTACAAGAGTGTTTTGGTGATCAGTACAAAATTGTGTCTGCCTATATGGAAAAGGCTCTCTTTCGTGCAAACATTAAAAGTGAAGATCTCCGAGCTTTACAAGATTATAGTTTGTTCTTAAGAAGCTGTTGTAACTACATGGAAAACATTCAGCATTTGCGTGAGATGGATACGCCCTCTAATATGTTGACTGTAGTGAAAAAATTGGCATACAAATTATGAGAGAAATGGAGATCAGAGGTCTGCGAATTGCAGGAAGCTGTCAATCAAAAAGCTACCTTCAGCGACATTGTTAACTTTGTTGAAAGACAATAATGACTGATCCAGTTTTTGGAAACATACAGGATGTCCCGACTTTAACTGGAAATAAATCAGTGAACAAAGGCAGTCTTATCTTATAACTAAAAGAAGCAGTTTTGCTACTACTGTTACAGCAATGGAAAGGAAATCAGAAACTGGAACTAATAGAAAAGAATCAGTTTCACTTACCAACAAGAGTTGTTTGTTTTGTTAACGTGAACACACTTTGGAATTGTGCCCTCTATTGGAAAAGAAGAGTCATGGTGAAAAGATTTCATTCTTAGTCAAGTCAAGTCACCTTTATTTATATAGCGCTTTTTACAATGCAGATTGTGTCAAAGCAGCTTTACATTGATAACTGGTACATAATTTGGCTGCACAGCAGCTCTTAAATAATAGTGTCAATGCAGGCAGATCAGAAGCACTGTTGAATAAATGTCAAGAATACTATTGAATATCAAATGTCAAGTGTCCCCAACTAAGCAAGCCAAAGGCAACAGCGGCAAGGAACCCAAACTCTATCAGGTGACATCAGGTGGCAAACAAGTGGCAAATATGTGTTAAAATGGAGAAAAAAAAACCTTGGGAGAAACCAGGCTTAGTCGGGGGGCCAGTTCTCCTCTGGTGAACAGTGCTTTGTTACAGGTTGCTATCATAAGTCTGATAGGATCGCAACAAATCAAAGTATTTATTTCAGTTCCATCCAGTTGAGGATCGTATTCATCACGCCGGTATGGACGGTCTGTTGAGGAACTGTGGCACTGGCTGTCGTGTTGATGATGTCTTCACAATGGATGATCTAGTCGACTCGATCTCTGCTGATACTTCAGGGCTGCGTTATGGTCATGTCCAGTTGAGGATCGTATTCATCACGCCGGTATGGACGGTCTGTTGAGGAACTGTGGCACTGGCTGTCGTGTTGATGATGTCTTCACAATGGATGATCTAGTTGACTCGATCTCTGCTGATACTTCAGGGCTGCGTTGTGGACGTGTCAAGGCGCAGGTCCTTGGTCTCAACTGGATACGGCCCAGATCCGGTTGACTACGGTAAACCTCGGGATAAACAGAAAGACTAATATTAGCATAGATACCATTCTTTTTCTGATGTAACGAGTACATCTGGTGTTATAGGAAGTGTTCCCGGTTCCGGCTGACCTAATTTATGCAACCTAATAATCCTTTAATGGATTTGAAAATATAAATTGATAATGTGTTATGTGTATGCCAGGTTAAAGAGATGTGTTTTTAGTCTAAATTTAAACTGACAGAGTGTGTCTGCTTCCCGAACAATGCTAGGAAGATTGTTCCAGAGTTTAGGTGCTAAATAGGAGAAGGATCTACCGCCTGCAGTTGATTTTGATATTCTAGGTATTATCAGCTGGCCTGAATTCTGAGATTGCAATAAACGTGAAGGACTATAATGTATTAAGAGCTCACTTAGGTACTGGGGAGCTAAACCATTTAGTGCTTTGTAAGTAATTAACAAGATTTTAAAATCTATACGATGTTTAACAAGAAGCCAATGCAGTGATGACAGAACTGGGCTAATATGGTCATACTTCCTAGTTCTAGTAAAAGAGAATGTCATACTTCCTAGTTCTAGTAAAAGAGAATGGCATTTGTTTTGGCTGTATGTGTACAGGGCACATCAGTAAAGTTTGTAGAAATCGCCTTTCATGCAAAGTGTGTAATCTTAAACACCCTAGTATACTTCACACCTATTCAAGAGAAAATGTGACCGATTCAAAGCAAGCGAGGAAACAAATGGACACCGTAATGGGCATAGCTCCTGAATCTGTCGATTCCAGTGGATATATTGGGGCTGGTGAATACGAATGTTCTTGTAACTTTCTATTGTTCCTGTGCAAGTGAACTCTAAAAAAGGAAATAAGACTGTGATTAGTTATGCTTTTCTGCACCAAGGTAGCACAGCAGTGTTTTGTACATCTAGACTGATGAATAGACTTGGTCTTTTGGGTAAAAGGACTAATATTCTCTTACGTACCATGGGTCAGGAGAAAGTTACAACTACCCATGTTGTTTCTGGGTTAGAGGTAGCTGGTTTGAATGAAGAAGAATTTTGGGAGTTACCTGATGCTTATACACAAGAGACTATGCCTGTGCATAGTGGAAACATTCAAAAGCAAAAGGACTTGCAGGGATGGCCATATTTGAAATGTGAATTTGCGTGACATGATCAACTCTGATATCGAACTACTTATAGGTATAAATGCCCCAAGGGTTTTGGAGCCGATTCATGTGATCCGCAGTGTTGATAACGGACCCTACGCAATTAAAACAAGACTGGGATGGACAGTAAATGGTCCACTAAGAGAAGATAGACACAATCAATCTGCTTCTAAGTACCCTGATGTTACAATCAACAGGATTTCTGTTTCGAACTTGTGTAAACTTTGGCAACAGCAATTTAAAGTGGATTTTCCTAAATGTAGCAAAAATGAACAAATTGAGTTTTCAAGAGAAGTTCACAAGTTCATCGAGATGGTAACAGACTCATTAAAGTTGGAAGGGGGTCATTATTCTTTTGGCTTACCTTTGAGAAATAAGGATGTTAATATGCCGGACAACAAGATAATTGCAGAACAGCATGCTCTGAACCTAAAGAAAAGATTGAAAAGTGATGTTTCACTTCATTCTGTATATCCTGCTTTTATGAAAGACCTTATTTTTTAAAGGTTATGTGGAGAGAGTGACAGCAGAAGACTTGGGACATAATGATGGTAAAGTATATATACCCCATCATGGTGTTTATCACCCCCGAAAAGGAAAGCTCTGTGTTGTCTTTGATTGTGGAGCTACATTCCAAGGGACGTCTTTGAATACCCAGCTATTAAAGGGTCCAGAACTCACCAGTTCACTGATTGGGGTGATAACTAGATTTAGGAAAGAGCGAGTTGTGATCATGGCAGATATTGAAGCCATGTTTCATCAAGTGCAGGTACTGAAAGATGATGCAGATTTGCTAAGATTTCTTTGGTGGCATGATGGTGACCTTACTCAAGATACGGTAGAATTTCGTATGGTCGTACATCTTTTTGGGGCCATTTCATCAGAAGATAACAAAGACTTCAGCAAGGAAGTAATTGATGCAATCTTGCATTGTTTTTATGTAGATGATGGTCTTGTCTCTGTACATTCAGAGGATGAGGCCATTTCTCTGTATCACAACCTTGTAGCAATTTGTGCAAGGGGGGTTTTTACATTGACAAAATGGATAAGTAACAGTCGAGATGTGCTGGTA
The DNA here is from genome assembly GCF_018812025.1 of Megalobrama amblycephala. Taxonomy (NCBI): domain Eukaryota; kingdom Metazoa; phylum Chordata; class Actinopteri; order Cypriniformes; family Xenocyprididae; genus Megalobrama; species Megalobrama amblycephala. The sequence continues at coordinate 27,284,835 of NC_063059.1, read as the reverse complement.
AGAATCCCAGGGGAACTCAGAGCAAAAAAAATTTAAAGGATTTGGATTTGGGCCAAGACTTACTTCCCGTGAGAGTGCTAGGTGTACAATGGTGTATACAATCAGATGCCTTCAAGTTCAAAATCGTGTTGCAGCAGAGGCCTTCAACCAGAAGAGGGATCCTTGCTACTGTGAGTTCTGTTTATGATCCCTTAAGAATTGTGTCTCCAGTGACATTGTGTGCAAAAAAAAAATCTTGCAAGATTTGTGCAAGAAGAAACTTGGCTGGGACAATGTGATTCCTGCTTCAAATGTTCAGGAGTGGATCAACTGGTTGGATGGATTGCGTAAGTTAGAAAGCTTTAAGATTGGTAGATGCTTTAAACCTGTGGGCTTCGGAGAGGTGAAAATAGCACAGTTGCACCACTTTTCTGACGCAAGCAAAGATGGTTATGGAGTAGTTACTTATCTGCTTTTGCAAGATATTAACTCACAAGTGCATGTTGCTTTTGTAGTGGGGAAAGCAAGAGTAGCCCCTTTGAAGCCAGTGTCTATCCCTCGAATGGAACTTACTGCTGCAACATTAGCCAGTCGAATGGATTCGTTGTGGAGAACAGAACTGTGTATGTGCCTCCAAGACTCTGTCTTCTGGATGGATAGTACCTCTGTACTGAAATATATCAGAAAAAAACGTTTCTAGGAATCAAACTTTTGTGACTGACAGAGTTTCTGAAATTCTCAAGGTGTCTCGATCATCACAATGGAGGTATGTGAGCACTGCAGCAAATCCAGCAGACATAGCTTCCAGAGGTTTGAGAGTGGAATCATTTCTGGAGAACAGAAGTTGGGTGTTGGGACCACAGTTTCTTCTTTTGCCTGAAAAGGAATGGCCTGTTGATCCTACTGACCTTGGAGAATGTTCACCAGAGGATCCAGAGGTGAAAAGTGTCACTGTCAATACTGTACAATCAGAGAAGGATGTTATGACACACTTTATCCAATACTTCTCCTCTTGGAGCCAGTTAAAGAGGTCAGTGGCTTGGATTCTCAGATTTAAGCAGTTACTCCTAAATCTAAGTCAGAAGAGAAAATCATTGAAAATGGCTTTAACACAATCTGGAATGGATGAAAACCAACAAAGACAACAACTGAAAGATGAAATGGAGAAGACAAAGGTTCAGTGTGATAAAAGGGAGCTTTCTGTGGAGCATCTGAAAAAGGAGCTGAATTGGATATTATTCATTACTGCCAAAGACGGAGATACCCTGATGAATTCTCAATTTTGCAAAAAGGAGAACAAGTAAAAAGGAACAGTCACATTTATAAACTCAATCCAGTCCTTGAGGATGGTGTTTTAAGAGTAGGGGGACTGTGCCTGAAGAGGCAAAACATCCCACTATACTTGCTAGGGACTTTCACATCTCAAGTATTATTCTTAAACATATACATGAAGAAGTTGGTCATGGTGGCCAAAACTATATGCTATCAAGGTTGTGTCAAAAGTATTGGATACCTGGTGCTAGCGTTGCCATAAGGAAGATATTATCCAAGTGTGTGATCTGCAAACATTTGCAGGCAGCGCCAGGGCATCAACAGATGGCAGACCTACCCCTAGATAGAGTTTCTCCAGATAAACCTCCATTCACTTATGTTGGAGTTGATTGTTTTGGACCCTTCAAAATTAAGAGCAGGAGAAGTACCGTGAAGAGATATGGCGTTATCTTCATGTGTTTAGTCATTTGTGCTGTTCATATAGAAGTGGTACCATCACTGGAAACAGATTCCTTTATAAATGCATTGCGACAATTCATTGCAAGACGTGGACAAGTCGTAGAAATACGATCTGATAATGGTACAAATTTTCTTGGAGCAGAACGTGAGTTGAAACAAGCTATTGAAGACTGGAACCAATCTCAGATTAATAGCATGCTTCTACAGAAAGGAATTAAGTGGATTTTTAATCCTCCAAGTGGTTCACATCACAGAGGCACATGGGAAAGATTGATAAGGTCTGTAAGGAAGGTTCTTAATGCCACCTTAAGAACACAAACCCTTGATGAAGATTGTCTTTATACAGTTCTATGCGAAGCAGAAGCAATCATTAATGGACGTCCCATTACTAAGGAATCTACTGATCCCAACGATTTGGAAGCACTGACACCTAATTATTTGTTGCGTTTGCACCATCATTACCACCGGGAATCTTTCAAAAAGAGGACATAAGGAATGAAACCTGAATATATGGAATGAACATCTGAATATATGGAATGAAACTTGAATATATGGAATGAAGCTTGAATATATTGAATGAAACTTATATTCAATGAAAACTGATGTCATCAAAGCGCCATCTTGTGTTTTTCATTTGTGATTGTTCAGATGTTGAACTATGAGTCTGCACGAAATCTAGTAGCAACAATTTTAAGTAATAACGAATTAATAAACACGCTAGCGAATGCGTGTACGGGCCAAAATACTGGCAACCGGACTCATCTAATGATGAAGAAATCTGTTCGCTATTTAATCGCAGTAGACTTAACGCGGTAAACCTCACAGGCCAACAAGTTCCTACTTGTCCGAAAGAAACATGCATTCCACCTACAGGACCTTTTCGAGTGAAGGGACAAAGATTGTAGATAGGAGATGCTGTGGGTGGTCCCTGTGAGGTGGAATGCATGTTTGTTATATTCAGACTTTCATTCCATATATTCAGACTTTCATTCCACATATTCAGACTTTCATTCATACAACCAATCATATTATAAATACTATAATTTACTGAATGGCATGCCATATTATGTATGTATGTATGTGTAAAATGTAATAAAATACTGTAAGAAGAACAGGCTGCATTTCACTGAAATAGGAACTGAAAGTCATTTGTAAGTAAAGGCTAAATTTAACTTGACTTTGCAGTCATGCTTTCTGCAGGGCTCACAAAATAACATTAGAGTAATAATACAATTGAGTTACAATAGTAGCATGAGTATTTGATTTATGTAAGATGTCTGCTTTCCTATTTCATAGATGAAATGAGGTTGAGTAAATGTAAAACTATTTCTGAAATGTAATTTTTGGGTGAACTACCACTTTAAAGTTACAGTTTCTCGATTGCTTAAAGACATTTCTTGAAAAAACTTTTCTCGAAACTCTAAACACAAATCTATAACTTCTCACCCAATTCCTCAAACTTCCTATTTTCAGGTCATAATGAAACTCTCCACTCAAAACCATTCAATCTGAAAAACCCAACTTTGCCCTCAGTACCGAAACCTGGTATTAAATTGGCCCCAGGGCAAAATTTTGAAAGTCCGGTGTATCGATAGGCTCTGACGTTAACGGTTCTGCTATCGGTACTGGAGAAATTATGAAGAAAATACACGTTCATTTATTATTGCTATATAGACATTATCTTGCGAATACTATCTCGTCAGAGTCACCAGCTGTTTCTGTATGCAGTAATATTAGGACATTTGTCTATGCATTTTTGCTTTCACAATCCAGAAGAGAGATCGCGCTCACACAGAGGAGCTACAGCGCGCGCAGCCGCCCACAACATGAAAGCCCTGTTTAATTGTGACGATGGAGGGAGAACTAAACAACTAAATGTCAGCTTACACTTTAGGCCTATGATATTATACTAATTTTATTTTTGATTTCGATTTTGGCTTCCAAGTATCATCAGAAAGAAGATATCTGAGGTAAAACTATTAAAATCTATCCGCGTGTCATCTAGCACGCCTTAATTCTCAGCTGTGCGCGTTCTTTCCTCTCTAAACCCAAACTTAAAGGATTAGTCCACTTTTAAAGGTGCCCTAGAATTAAAAATTGAAGTTAAATAACAAGAGTTCAGCACATGGAAATGACATACAGTGAGTTTCAAACTCCATTGTTTCCTCTTTCTTATATAAATCTCATTTGTTTAAAAGACCTCCGAAGAACAGGCGAATCTCAACATAACACCGACTGTTACGTAACAGTCGGTGTGTACGCCCCCAATATTTGCATATGTCAGCCCATGTTCCCAACATTATGAAAGGCATTTGACAAGGGCAGCCAGTAACGTCTGGATCTGTGCACAGCCGAATCATCAGACTAGGTAAGCAAGCAATAACAACAGCGAAAAATGGCAGATGGAGCAATAATAACTGACATGATCCATGATATCATGATATTTTTAGTGATATTTGTAAATTGTCTTTCTAAATGTTTTGTTAGCATGTTGCTAATGTAGGCTACTGTGGGTCAAAGTTACCATCGTTTCTTACTGTATTCACGGAGACAAGAGCCGTCACTATTTTCATTTTTAAACACTTGCAGTCTGTATAATTCATAAACACAACTTCTTTATAAATCTCTCCAACAGTGTGTAATGTTAGCTTTAGCCACGAAGCACAGCCTCAAACTCATTCAGAATCAAATGTAAACACCCAAATAAATACTAAACTCAGATGATCCGAAGCATGCATGCAGCATATATGACGAACATCATGTAAAGATCCATTTGAGGGTTATATTAGCTGTGTGAACTTTGTAAATGCACTGTATTATAGAGTCGCGAGCTCGATGGGCAGGGTGCACGAGATTTAAAGGGCCAGCAGCCCTGAATCGGTGCATAGTTAATGATGCCCCAAAATAGGCAGTAAAAAAAATTAATTAAAAAAAATCTATGGGGTATTTTGAGCTGAAACTTCACAGACACATTCAGGGGACACCTTAGACTTATATTACATCTTGTAAAAAAAACGTTCGATGGCACCTTTAAATAAACTTTTCCTGATAATTTACTCACCCCCATGTCATCCAAGATGTCCATGTCTTTCTTTCTTCAGTCTAAAAGAAATTAAAGTTTTTGATGAAAATATTCCAGGATTATTCTCCTTATAGTAGACTTCAATGGGCAAAAAAACAGTTGAAGGTCAAAATTAGTTTCACTGCAGCTTCAAATTGTTCAACGTGATCCCAGATGAGAAATAAGGGTCTTATCTAGTGAAACCTTTGCTCATTTTCTGTTTTAACCAGAAATGCTCATCTTGAACTAGCTCTCTTCTTCTCCTCCTCTATTAGAATTCCAGCAGTGTAGACACTGCTAAGCGTATTACTGCCCTCCACAGGTCAAAGTTTTGAATTAATTTGTATATGCAATATGCTAGTTCAATAGTATTTAACAATTAGTTCAAACTTTGGCCTGTGGAGGGCAGTAATACACTTATCAATGTCTACACTGCTGGAATAGAGGGTATGCAGCGACGTCACTTTCCTGCTGTAAACGCGCTCCCTCAGCTTGACTGAGTGGCAAAAGAACCTACTGCGTGACTGGATTTAGTAGAGGAAACTGCGAAAACACGAGTAAAACTAACGAATTACACTTAAAGGTTAGAATTTAATTTGTTCCTTACAGCTTGTCAAATAAACCTAATCCATGGATATTGACATGCAGCCAGGAGCTTGCGTTTCCTGACATGTATATGTGCCTGATTTGACAGCGGGGAAACACATAAAGCAAATCTGCCTGTGAATATTTTATATAACTACAATATAGGTAGGTTTAAATACCCATAATCACTTATATCAATGTTATATCGTCATATTGTCCAGCCTTAAAACAAATATAGTTTTATAGTATAGTTTTTGTCAGTGTTGTTTATTTAAAAACACCCAATTATGCAGAATATAAAATATAAAATATTTAATTGATGAGTTGTCAACATAATATATAACAATACAATATATACGGTATGATTTTACCTCAAAATCCAACAATTTGACACTAAAAGATAACTGCAAATGTATGTTTCTCTGCCTGGAGACCAGCTGTTTCTGTGAATTGCAGTGATCCATTTGCTTTTTTTTGTGGTGCTTTCTGCAGTTTTTAAATATATACCTCAGGTTTTGTGTCAAAGCTATTATGTACAGTCAATCACAAAACTTTTTCCCGTTTTGGATGTGTTTTGTGTGTTTTTCGCGGCATTCACGCTGAAAACCAATGCTGCCGCTCAGTCTTTGTGCCACTCAGTGGACGGTACCGCAGTCCTAACAGTCGGCGGCGACGTCACGTGCATACCCTCTATTCTAATAGAGGAGAAGAAGAAGAGAGCTAGTTCAAGATGAGCATTTCTGGTTAAAACTTATATAATTTTCAATTTTTTTCAGAAAATGAGCGATGGTTTCACTAGATAAGACCCTTATTTCTCATCTGGGATCATGTTGAACAATTTGAAGCTGCAGTGAAACTAATTTTGACCTTCAACTGTTTGGTGCCCATTGAAGTCTACTATAAGGAGAATAATCCTGGAATATTTTCATCAAAAACTTTAATTTCTTTTCGACTGAAGAAAGAAAGACATGGACATCTTGGATGGCATGGGGGTGAGTAAATTATCAGGAAAAGTTTATTTAAAAGTGGACTAATCCTTTAACATCAGAAACAGCACAATCGGTGATGGTTGTAAAATGCAGTCTTTACTGTTGCGATATTGCAGTAAATGTTTGATCATTTTTATCAACGTTTTAAAACGCTGAAAGCACAATAATCTGCGCAAGAAACAAACAAATTATACTTTGGGCTTCAGGTAATATCTATTGTCTTAAAGGTGCCCTAGAAGTAAAGGTGCCCTTTACTTTCTTTGTTCGTGTTCTTACTGTATCTTATATAAAACACCAAAAATGCTGGACACTATAAAGCAATGTTAATTCAGCTCTTATAAAACAAAAAACACCGCTAAGAATACCATTAAAGTACTGAATCAATAAGCAGTATTGGTAAGAGTAGTAATACCGTTAAAACCTTAACGATACCCATCCCTAGACATGATACACAAGTTCTCAAAAACACGCACACTACAACACAGTCTTACACACTGGTGAGATATTCAAAACAATACTACAAAAACCGGTGATAAGTTATGATTCTTGGTTCTCCCCCTCAAAAACATTTTCACATGATCAACACGACAAAAGACACTTTTATTTATTCCTTAATATACTGTACAGTACAACAACGAAAAGATTTTGCCCCACCCCAGCAGCATCCCATCTTTGGTCTGGGACAAGCCAGAGAATCTTGTCAACATCACAGGCTATATTGGCAGAAATCCCCTTGCATGCCTGATCCACTCTGGGGTTAGTTAGGGTTAGTTCACCCAAAAATTTAAATTCTGTCATTTATTACTCATCCTCATGCCATTTCACACCCGTAAGACCTTCGGTAATCTTTGTAACACAAATTAAGATATTTTAGTTGAAATCCGATGGCTCCGTGAGGCCTTCATAGGGAGCAATGACATTTCCTCTATCAAGATCCATAAAGGTACTAAAAACACATCTAAATCAGTTCATGTGAGTACAGTGGTTCAATATTAATATTATAAAGTGACGAGAATATTTTTGGTGCGCCAAAAAAACAAACAAAATAACGACTTATTTAGTGATGGCCAATTTCAAAACACTGCTTCAGGAAGCATCAGATCATAAATGAATCAGTGTGTAGCAAATTGTTTTGCTACAATAACGTGCATTTAGGAATGTGGATGAAACTTGTGCTGTTGAACTGATTTGTAACTGTTTTAAAACATATGACAACAACACAGGAGAATGCATCAATATATTTCTAAATATGCAAATTTATGTTTGAGGTTTCAAAATAAAACTTTAAACTCTCACTCGGAGTTTGCATGTTCTGATGTCCACTTTCTTGTTCAACAAATTACAGTGGCTGTAGCATTTTTTCATAACTATCCTAACATTACAGATTAAGTGCAACTAAACATTAGATAAACAATAGTTTGCTCTTCATGTAAAGTGTAGCAACAATAGTCAGGCCACTGGTGCCCTCTGCTGTCATTTGTTATAATACATAATATACATAAGTTTATTGTTTATACATTTCCTAATGTATTTTAAGTGTTGTTCACTAAAACAAAATAATTACTCACTTTTGATACTTTATTTAAACCAATTATTATTGCCTCATTGTTATATGTATTTAAGTCATATCAAAAGGCTGTTGTTCACTTATATCTATCTTTACTACCAAAAATAAATAAAATATTCAGTAGATGATTAACACAATAGCCATTACAAACAGCCCTAGTTAAGACATTTGAAAATGCACCTGCATTGTTTTGCATTTTGTAATTAAAAGACTATTTTCCAGTCATATATTTTGTCACTGTAGATTTCTTGAAAATAATAGGCTTTTAAAGGAATAGTTCACCCAAAAATGAAAATTTGATGTTTATCTGCTTACCCCCAGCGCATCCAAGATGTAGGTGACTTTGTTTCTTGCCAATTTTTGCCATTTGTCAGTCAAATAATGGGTGTCAATGGGAGCTCTATCAATAATAGTCAAATAAACATACACAAACATATCCTAAATAAACCCTGCAGCTTGTGACGACACATTGATGTCCTAAGACACGAAATGATCGGTTTGTGCAAGAAACCGAATGTTGACGTTGTTGTCAGGCATCTGTGGTGCGACATACTTCTCAATGACGTTGGTGTCATGTATCCCTCCACTAAAGTAAAAGTAGGCTACACGATTGTCTCCGGCTGCATTCCACTCCAGTTTTAGACACGCACTCACAAACCTCCCTAAGCACTTCCCCTCGGGGGAATCCCTGCCACCATTTTGAAATGCGTTCCACTTCGTGAAGTGGACAAGGGAAGTTTATATGGACAGACCCTCGCTCCATCGGTCAAAATCATCTACTTCATATGTACACTTCAGGCAGCTCCATAACGTCACCACATATCACATTTAATTTACCCACCACAAACAACTCTATGACATAATAATTATTGTTTTAATATTTAAAACACACACATATACATATACATATAGAATGCTGCATTAAACAATTTTGTAAGGGGAAAAAAATTAATAATAAATCAACTCCATAGCAGATTCCAGTTGATCAAGGTCTTAGGACATTCCAATTCAGCCCATTGCAAATTTTCCGCCAGTAGTGGGCACTCATGCAACGTAAGCAATGATGTACATTCAAGTCAACAAGACTGAGGGATATGGCAAGCCGTTTTGACTTTTATTCACATCTCAGGATATGAATTCTTGATATCAACAATTCAGTTCTTGATATCAGGAATTACATTTCCACTAGTAACAATGTTACTTCTTGATATCAACAATTTAATTCTTGATATCAACAATTCAGTTGCTGATATCAGGAATTACATTCTTGATATCAACTTTTGAATTTCCACTAGTAAAAACTAGAATTCTTGATATCTGTAATTGTATTTTCACTAGTGAAATGTATGGAAGGCCGGTTCAGCATAAAAACGTTCCAGCGTTACTCGTCGTAATTATATTTTTACTAGTAACAATTAAATTAAAGAGCTCTATAATTTAATTTGTACTAGTAACAATTACAATTACAGAGCTCTATAATTCAATTTTTACTAGTAACAATTATAATTGTAGAGCTCTCTAATTCGGTTTTTACTAGTAACAATAACAATTATAGAGCTCTACAATTAAATTTTTACTAGTAACAATTACAATTACAGAGCTCTATAATTCAATTTTTACTAGTAACAATTATGATTATAGAGCTCTCTAATTCAATTGTTACTAGTAACAATTCCAATTAGAGAGCTCTACAATTCATTTATTACTAGTCATATGTCTCCATTGACTTCCATTCATTTTTAATTATAGAGCTCTGTAATTCAATTGTTACTAGTAACAACTGGGATTATAGAGCTCTCTAATTGAATTCTTACTAGTAACAATTACAATTATAGAGCTCTCTAATTCAATTTTTACTAGTAACAATTACAATTATAGAGCTCTGTAATTCAATTGTTACTAGTAACAATTACAATTACAGAGCTCTCTAATTGAATTCTTACTAGTAACAATTACAATTATAGAGCTCTCTAATTGAATTCTTACTAGTAACAATTACAATTATAGAGCTCTCTAATTGAATTCTTACTAGTAACAATTGAATTACAGAGCTCTTCAATTGATTTATTACTAGTGAAAAATACACATTAAAGATATGTGTAATTGCAGAGCTCTATAATTGAATTACAGAGCTCTCTAATTCAATTGTTACTAGTAACAATTGAATTAGAGAGCTCTCTAATCGTAATTGTTACTAGTAACAATTGAATTACAGAGCTCTCTAATCATAATTGTTACTAGTAACAATTCAATTAGAGAGCTCTGTAATTCAATTATAGAGCTCTATAATCAAATTGTTACTAGTAAGAATTCAATTGTAGAGCTCTCTAATTGCAATTCTTACTAGTAATAATTAAATTATAGAGCTCTCTAATTCAATTGTTACTAGTAACAATTTGATTATAGAGCTCTATAATTGAATTACAGAGCTCTCTAATTGAATTGTTACCAGTAAGAATTAAGTCACAGAGCTCCATAATTCAGTTCTTACTAGTAACAATTAGAATTAGAGAGCTCTGTAATTGCAATCTTACTAGTACAAATTGAATTACAGAGCTCTACAATAGCAATTCTTACTAGTAACAATTGCATTACAGAGCTCTGTATTCGGCGACATATCATTATGCTAATCGTTCCTTATGCATATTCAACTGGGGTGGCGTAACTTTGTTTTACAATGTGGGTGGGACAAGAATGTGTATGGGGGGGTATGTTGTATTATTATTACAATAATAATAATAATATGATATTAAAATTATAAATGTGTTCAAATATGATAGTTTTCCTACATCTGCTATAATACAATGTCGTTAGTCTCGAGAGTATGTACATTAGTTAATAAATACGACGATCCGCCTTTGACAATTGAATGTCCTGATGGATTAGTGGCAGTTTCTCCGTTTAGGGTGCAAGAGGTTCCCGGTTCTAATCCAACCATGTGTAGTTTTTTTTTTCTCATTAAAACCAAAGATTTTCATCAGTGATTGTATATCAAGAGCAGGGACACGTTTATATGTATTTTGTTTTTTGTGATTTCAACGTATCGAATAGAGAGTCTCCGCAACAGCGATAGAATGAAGTGCTAATCCGTGTGCACGAGCGCTGTGAACCCTGTTGCACGCGCCTCTGATAACAGTGACAACGAGCACTCAACAACATAATTTCAACAACAACTCATCCCAGCGCCAAATCGCCTATATTAACACAAATTGATAATCAACTAGAGGTGTTTATTTTGTATTAGATATCCACGATAATCATTCTATTATTGCATAACAATACTAAACACTGTAAATATTTAAAATGAATTTATACTCCTTAATATCAAGTTTGTCAAAACACTTCGGGTGGCTTAGGGCATTTCACCCTATATTATGTCCAGTGACATGGAGTGTTCTTGGCTCTTAGCTTTACCAATATACAAAGGTGAATGAATATAACGACTAAATATAGGCTTTCTCAAGGCATCATCTTAATTTTGCTTTAATGTGAACATGATTAATATGTTACCTAAGTCTGTAAAATATTTCAGGATACTTTAGAACCACGCTACAGGGCTTTTATTTTGAAACTCACTTTTGTAGGCGGGAAATCTGCAATCTGTTTTGCATCTCATGAATAGGAGTTTTTACTAGTAATAATACAATTATAGAGCTCTGTAATTAGAATTGTTACTAGTAAGAATTGAATTAAAGAGCTCTCTAATTCAGTTTTTATTAGTAACAATTACAATTAGAGAGCTCTCTAATTCAGTTTTTACTAGTAACAATTGAATTAGAGAGCTCTCTAGTGGAATTGTAGAGCTCTGCAATTGGATTATTACTAGTAACAATTGAATTACAGAGCTCTGCAATTGAATTCTTACTAGTAATAAATGAATTGTAGAGCTCTCTAATTGGAATTGTTACTAGTAAAAACTGAATTATAGAGCTCTACAATTCAGTTGTTACTAGTAAGAATATAATTGCAGAGCTCTATAATTCAATTAGAGAGCTCTACAATCATAATTGTTACTAGTAAAAATTGAATTATAGAGCTCTATAATTGTAATTATTACTAGTAAAAATTAAATTATAGAGCTCTTTAATTTAATTGTTACAAGTAAAAATATAATTACGACGAGTAACGCTGGAACGTTTTTATGCTGAAACGGCCTTCCATAGAAATGTCACCATAGGCTGCCATTCAAATTCAATTGTTGATATCAAAAATTGAGTTCTTACTAGTTGAAATTCCAATTTCTCATATCAGAAATGCAGTTCTTACTAGTAAAAATAGTAATTTTTGATATCAATAATTACATTGCTACTAGTAAAATGCGAATTTTTGATATCAAGAATTCAATTGTCACTAGTTGAAATGTCAGTTCTTGATATCAACAATTGAATTGCTACTAGTAAAAATGTTCATTTTTGATATCTGAAAATGTATTTCTGTATGGAAGGCCGTTTCAGCATAAAAACGTTCCAGCGTTACTCGTCGTAATTATATTTTTACTAGTAACAATTAAATTAAAGAGCTCTATAATTTAATTTGTACTAGTAACAATTACAATTACAGAGCTCTATAATTCAATTTTTACTAGTAACAATTATAATTGTAGAGCTCTCTAATTCGGTTTTTACTAGTAACAATAACAATTATAGAGCTCTACAATTAAATTTTTACTAGTAACAATTACAATTACAGAGCTCTATAATTCAATTTTTACTAGTAACAATTATGATTATAGAGCTCTCTAATTCAATTGTTACTAGTAACAATTCCAATTAGAGAGCTCTACAATTCATTTATTACTAGTCATATGTCTCCATTGACTTCCATTCATTTTTAATTATAGAGCTCTGTAATTCAATTGTTACTAGTAACAATTGGGATTATAGAGCTCTCTAATTGAATTCTTACTAGTAACAATTACAATTATAGAGCTCTCTAATTCGATTTTTACTAGTAACAATTACAATTATAGAGCTCTCTAATTGAATTCTTACTAGTAACAATTACAATTATAGAGCTCTCTAATTTAATTCTTACTAGTAACAATTACAATTATAGAGCTCTCTAATTGAATTCTTACTAGTAACAATTACAATTATAGAGCTCTCTAACTGAATTCTTACTAGTAACAATTGAATTACAGAGCTCTTCAATTGATTTATTACTAGTAAAAATACACATTAAAGATATGTGTAATTGCAGAGCTCTATAATTCAATTACAGAGCTCTCTAATTCAATTGTTACTAGTAACAATTGAATTAGAGAGCTCTCTAATCGTAATTGTTACTAGTAACAATTGAATTACAGAACTCTCTATATGGAAGGCCGTTTCAGCATAAAAACGTTCCAGCGTTACTCGTCGTAATTATATTTTTACTAGTAACAATTAAATTAAAGAGCTCTCTAATTCAGTTTTTACTAGTAACAATTGAATTAGAGAGCTCTATAATTTAATTATTACTAGTAAGAATTGCAATTAGAGAGGTCTACAATTGAATTCTTACTAGTAACAATTTGATTATAGAGCTCTCTAATTGAGTTACAGAGCTCTCTAATTCAATTGTTACTAGTAACAATTATGATTAGAGAGCTCTGTAATTCAATTGTTACTAGTAACAATTGCAATTAGAGAGCTCTCTAATTCAATTGTTACTAGTAACAATTGAATTACAGAGCTCTGTAATTCAATTATAGAGCTCTGCAATTACACATATCTTTAATGTGTATTTTTACTAGTAATAAATCAATTAGAGAGCTCTGTAATTCAATTGTTACTAGTAAGAATTCAGTTAGAGAGCTCTATAATTGTAATTGTTACTAGTAAGAATTCAATTAGAGAGCTCTAAAATTGTAATTGTTACTAGTAAGAATTCAATTAGAGAGCTCTATAATTATAATTGTTACTAGTAAGAATTCAATTAGAGAGCTCTATAATTGTAATTGTTACTAGTAAAAATTGAATTAGAGAGCTCTAGAATTGTAATTGTTACTAGTAAGAATTCAATTAGAGAGCTCTATAATCCCAATTGTTACTAGTAACAATTGAATTACAGAGCTCTATAATTAAAAATGAATGGAAGTCAATGGAGACATATGACTAGTAATAAATGAATTGTAGAGCTCTCTAATTGGAATTGTTACTAGTAACAATTGAATTAGAGAGCTCTATAATCATAATTGTTACTAGTAAAAATTGAATTATAGAGCTCTGTAATTGTAATTGTTACTAGTAAAAATTTAATTGTAGAGCTCTATAATTGTTATTGTGACTAGTAAAAAACGAATTAGAGAGCTCTACAATTATAATTGTTACTAGTAAAAATTGAATTATAGAGCTCTGTAATCGTAATTGTTACTAGTATAAATTAAATTATAGAGCTCTTTAATTTAATTGTTACTAGTAAAAATATAATTATGACGAGTAACGCTGGAACGTTTTTATGCTGAAACGGCCTTCCATACTCTCTAATCATAATTGTTACTAGTAACAATTGAATTAGAGAGCTCTGTAATTCAATTATAGAGCTCTATAATCAAATTGTTACTAGTAACAATTGAATTAGAGAGCTCTATAATTTAATTATTACTAGTAAGAATTGCAATTAGAGAGCTCTACAATTGAATTCTTACTAGTAACAATTTGATTATAGAGCTCTATAATTGAATTACAGAGCTCTCTAATTGAATTGTTACTAGTAACAATTATGATTAGAGAGCTCTGTAATTCAATTGTTACTAGTAACAATTACGATTAGAGAGCTCTCTAATTTAATTGTTACTAGTAACAATTGAATTAGAGAGCTCTGTAATTCAATTATAGAGCTCTGCAATTACACATATCTTTAATGTGTATTTTTACTAGTAATAAATCAATTGAAGAGCTCTGTAATTCAATTGTTACTAGTAAGAATTCAATTAGAGAGCTCTATAATTGTAATTGTTACTAGTAAGAATTCAATTAGAGAGCTCTATAATTGTAATTGTTACTAGTAAGAATTCAATTAGAGAGCTCTGTAATTGTAATTGTTACTAGTAACAATTGAATTACAGAGCTCTATAATTCAATTTTTACTAGTAACAATTATGATTATAGAGCTCTCTAATTCAATTGTTACTAGTAACAATTCCAATTAGAGAGCTCTACAATTCATTTATTACTAGTCATATGTCTCCATTGACTTCCATTCATTTTTAATTATAGAGCTCTGTAATTCAATTGTTACTAGTAACAATTGGGATTATAGAGCTCTCTAATTGAATTCTTACTAGTAACAATTACAATTATAGAGCTCTCTAATTCAATTTTTACTAGTAACAATTACAATTATAGAGCTCTCTAATTGAATTCTTACTAGTAACAATTACAATTATAGAGCTCTCTAATTTAATTCTTACTAGTAACAATTACAATTATAGAGCTCTCTAATTGAATTCTTACTAGTAACAATTACAATTATAGAGCTCTCTAACTGAATTCTTACTAGTAACAATTGAATTACAGAGCTCTTCAATTGATTTATTACTAGTAAAAATACACATTAAAGATATGTGTAATTGCAGAGCTCTATAATTCAATTACAGAGCTCTCTAATTCAATTGTTACTAGTAACAATTGAATTAGAGAGCTCTCTAATCGTAATTGTTACTAGTAACAATTGAATTACAGAACTCTCTAATCATAATTGTTACTAGTAACAATTGAATTAGAGAGCTCTGTAATTCAATTAGAGAGCTCTATAATCAAATTGTTACTAGTAAGAATTCAATTGTAGAGCTCTCTAATTGCAATTCTTACTAGTAATAATTAAATTATAGAGCTCTCTAATTGAATTACAGAGCTCTCTAATTGAATTGTTACTAGTAAGAATTAAGTTACAGAGCTCTATAATTCAGTTCTTACTAGTAACAATTAGAATTAGAGAGCTCTGTAATTGCAATCTTACTAGTACAAATTGAATTACAGAGCTCTACAATAGCAATTCTTACTAGTAACAATTGCATTACAGAGCTCTGTATTCGGCGACATATCATTATGCTAATCGTGCCTTATGCATATTCAACTGGGGTCAGTGGCGTAACTTTGTTTTACAAAGTGGGTGGGACAAGAATGTGTATGGGTGGTTGTATTATTATTACAATAATAATGATATGATATTAAAATTATAAATGTGTTCAAATATGATAGTTTTCCTACATCTACTATAATACAATGTCGTTAGTCTCGAGAGTATGTACATTAGTTAATAAATACGACGATCCGCCTTTGATAATTGAATGTCCTGATGGACTAGTGGCAGTTTCTCCGATTTGAATGCAAGAGATTCCCGGTTCTAATCCAACGAAGAGAATTTTTTTTTTTTTTCTCATTAAAACCAAAGATTTTCATCAGTGATTGTATATCAAGAGCAGTGACACGTTTATATGTATTTTGTTTTTTGTGATTTCAACGTATGGAATAGAGAGTCTCCGCAACAGCGATAGATTGAAGTGCTAATCCGTGTGCACGAGCGCTGTGAACCCTGTTGCACGCGCCTCTGATAACAACGAGCACTCAACAACAACATAATTTCAAAAACAACATACCCCAGCGCCAAATCGCCTATTATTAACACAATTTGATAATCAATTCAATAGAGGTGTTTATTTTGTATTAGATATCCGCGATAATCATTCTATTATTGCATAACAATACTAAACACTGTAAATATTTAAAATTAATTTATACTCCTTAATATCAAGTTTGTCAAAACACTTTGGGTGGCTTAGGGCATTTCACCCTATATTATGTCCAGTGATATGGAGTGTTCTTGGCTCTTAGCTTTACCAATATACAAAGGTGAATGAATATAACGACTAAATATAGGCTTTCATCTCAGGCATCATCTTAATTTTGCTTTAATGTGAACATGATTAATATGTTACCTAAGTCTGTAAAATATTTCAGGATACTTTAGAACCACGCTACAGGGCTTTTATTTTGAAACGCACTTTTGTAGGCGGGAAATCTGCAATCTGTTTTGCATCTCATGAATAGGAGTTTTTACTAGTAATAATACAATTATAGAGCTCTGTAATTAGAATTGCTACTAGTAAGAATTGAATTAAAGAGCTCTCTAATTCAGTTTTTACTAGTAACAATTATAATTAGAGAGCTCTATAATTCAGTTTTTACTAGTAACAATTGAATTAGAGAGCTCTCTAGTGGAATTGTAGAGCTCTGCAATTGGATTATTACTAGTAACAATTGAATTACAGAGCTCTGCAATTGAATTCTTACTAGTAATAAATGAATTGCAGAGCTCTCTAATTGGAATTGTTACTAGTAAAAACTGAATTATAGAGCTCTACAATTCAGTTGTTACTAGTAAGAATACAATTGCAGAGCTCTATAATTCAATTAGAGAGCTCTACAATCATAATTGTTACTAGTAAAAAATGAATTATAGAGCTCTCTAATTGTAATTGTTACTAGTAAAAACTGAATTAGAGAGCTCTTTAATTTAATTGTTACTAGTAAAAATATAATTACGACGAGTAACGCTGGAACGTTTTTATGCTGAAACGGCCTTCCATAGATATCAAGAATTGAGTTCTTACTAGTTGAAATTCCAATTTCACATATCAGAAATACAATTCTTACTAGTGAAAACTTCATTCTTACTAGTAACAACTTCATTCTTACTAGTAAAAACTACATTCTTACAAGTAACAACTTCATTCTTACTAGTAAAAAACTTCATTCTTACTAGTAACAACTTCATTCTTACTAGTAAAAACTTCATTCTTACTAGTAACAACTTCATTCTTACTAGTAACAACTACATTCTTACTAGTAACAACTACATTCTTACTAGTAACAACTTCATTCTTACTAGTAAAAACTACATTCTTACTAGTAACAACTTCATTCTTACTAGTAACAACTTCATTCTTACTAGTAAGAATGAAGTTTTTACTAGTGGAAATGTAATTCCTGATATCAACAATTCAGTTCTTGATATCAACAATTGATATCCTGGGAATGAATAAAAGTCAAAACGGCTTGTCGAAGTGTAGGTAAGGCGAGTTAAAAATAGTTTTGACGCAAATTGACAGAGGTTCGAATCCGCATTTTGCCGAACTCGCTCTTCTTCCTTTTCCCATCCATCAGATTGGAAAGGCATTTATCTTCAATAAAAATGAAGATATAAAAATAAAGATATTCGAAAAGTGTCGAACTTAAGAAATTAAAAAGACTTCCTATTTCTGCGGTTTGTGCATTTTATAAGTCAAACTGCATCGTTGACAAAATGGATGTAAACTACAACGCACTGTACCATGCAGCACCAAAATTCGCAATAATGGAAGTATACCGCTCAATTCATTTAGTGTATTTATGTATATTGATACACCGTTTACTCTTTTATGAAACTATCATAGTTAATGAAGCCCGAGTGCCACCTACAGGCCTATTAGTGTAGGCTGGTGAAATGGTGACATGAAAAGAAAGGACTTTATTATGTTACCATTTTTGATAATTATGCAGGATTATGAAAAAAGTCTCTTAATAAACTCCTTCTGCATTTATTTGATCAAAAACAGCAATATAGTGAAAGATGATTACAATTTACAGTGATGGTTTTCTATTTTAATAAACTTTTAAATATAATTTATTCCTATAATTTATGCTGTTCTTTTCTAACATTTTATTCATCAAAGAATCTTGGAAAAAAAGTATCACAGGTTATAAAAAATATTAAGCAGCACAACTGTCTGTAACATTGATAATAAATCATCATATTAGAATGATTTCTGAAGGACCATGTGACACTGAAGACTGGAGTAATGATGCTAAAAAATTAAGTTTTGCTTCACATAAATCAATATATTTTGAAGTATATTAAAACAGAAAACCATTATTTTAACTTTAAAAATATTTCACAATATTACTGTTTTTTCTGTATTTTTGATCAAATAAATGCAGCCTAACCTATATAGCCATAACATATATATATATATATATATATATATATATATATATATATATATATATATATATATATATATATATATATTACATTGCCCCTTTTTTACATTTGAGCCCCTGCATATAGTTTAATGTACAACAACACTAATGTACAAATATTATCTGACACCATTTATAGCATCTAACTACTATGTGCACTTATTGCAAACAGAATACTTTTTATAGGGCAAATAGAATATTTAGCTTTTTTCACTTAGTGTAAGTAGCATATAAGAAATGGTGCTGTTTTCACTTATGTAATTCTATTGCTATTTTTACTAAGTGCAAATAGATTCTATTGCTATTTCACTTAGTGCAAAATTAAACGTACCCTGGAATATCCAATCTGTGCGCTTAGATTTGTAAACCATATCGGTTTTTCGATCCGCATATACCCACAAATTTGTAAACCATGCCCACGCTTCGTAGTCTGTTCCCACGGATTCTGTATTTAAACTGTACTCGTCCAAGAAGAGAACAGGCTTAAAATATTAATAAAATAATGATATTTTTATATAGGGCAAACAGAATGAATCTTAGGCCAATTACTTTTTGTGTAGGCCTATGTGGAATGCATCAAATTGTCTTAACTGCATTCTTAAAATAATTCTCTGAAGCACTTTTTTCTAACTCAGAAGACACAGATTTTAGGGTAAGGTCAAGAAGGGATACAGCTACGGACACTGGGAATGCGCTAAATTAATATTTGGTCATTTCATTACTGTATGAGCACGAACAGCCCATTACCAACGCATGTATATCAAACTTATAAAAACTTTGTAAACATGGAGAACAATAAATGACCACACATGCTGAGTTTTATGAATTTATGATGCTGGTGGTGAGTGTAAAATCAAATTCAAAACAGCCATTTCACCTGGAAGATTAAGGCTGTGATATTAATGTTGGCCACTAGAGGGGGCCATACGATAAGGAATCTTTTAACCTTAATCTTTTTTTTTATAATTTTTTTTCTTTGTTTTTTCACTTTTACATGCCCCAATAAAATATTATTTGTCAAGTTTCCAGACATGATTGCTGTACATTTAAAATAAAGAGACCATTTTATTAATCTCTTTTAACATAACATACACGATTCCGTTCTATTCCGTATCGTTTTGCAGGCAAAAGCTCAGTAAACTACAATCACCAAAACAACACTTCATGATAACAATGTAATGGAACAGTAGAGGCACTTTACCAAAACAGAAAAAAAAAGTTTACGAATAAAGCATTCATTAGTTATTTTATGATATACTGTTGTTAGGTTTTAAGTAAACATTATAGTTATAAAGTAAAACAACAATAACAATGACAACAACAATAATAATAACAGGCTGACAACCCGATGGGCAAGATTACATTCTTATTAAATCATTGTCTCTTCCACTCCAAACCCACTACAATTGAGAGACATACATATGAATATTTCATTCAAATATATTATGCAACTGGACTATCAGACGAGTTATCCAGTGTCATATTTAATATGGCCGACAGGAATAGGAAAGAGGTTCAAAAAGACTTTATCATTCATCTTGTCCAATGTGGCCATATACTTCAAGTAAATGGACAACATATTACTGTAAATAAAAATAATACAAGTTATTAGCACATTACAGTGTAGCTATCATGCCATATTTACGCATCCATTGGACAGAGAGTGCAAATATTTCGGCTCATTATAAGGTTATCCCATATGAGAAGGTGTCGGTGTACATAATAATACATCAAAATGTACAGTAAAAATGTTCAGTAGCCAATAACGTGTCATTACACTGTTTTATAATGCACAGGCCTTTAATCAAAGAGAAACACCGGCACGAATTTGGGCACGATGACGACACATTCTGTATTAGAGCCATATGTAAATGTCATGGATGGAACAATAAAAAAATAGTCCATTGATGCATTAGAAAGTGTAATGAAAACAAAAATAAACATGAAAAACGACATGAGGTTATTTTTCTTATGTTCATGTCAATGGTATAATAAATGATACATGAATGCCTTGTTCATTTTTTCCCCTTAGTTTTCTCCGAAAAACTACTTTTTCTAACGATTAACAAAAAAAAATAAATAAATAAATAAATGAAATAAAAAAAATCAAGCCATAATATAATTTTTATGTTTTATTAACTAAACGAAAAAATAAAGAAGCCATTTCTCTGGACGGATGTTCTTCCTCCATCTTTGGCTTACAGAGGATTATGCGAAAACCACATCTCATTAATATTCATTAGCTCATTACCCTAGCTATTCTTACCTGTAAAAATTGTGTTTCTAGATATCAGTAATTGAATTTTCACTAGTTGCAAGAGCAATTTCAGATATCAACTGTCTTTGTTGATATCAATAATTACATTGTTACTAGTAAAAATGCAAATTTTTGATATCAAGAATTCAATTGTCACTAGTTGAAATGTCAGTTCTTGATATCAACAATTTAATTGCTACTAGTAAAAATGTTCATTTTTGATATCTGAAAATGTATTTCTGATATCAACATAATTTCAGATATGTAAAATGGCTTTCTTATAGTAACAATCACATTCATGATATCAGAAACTAACATTGTCACTAGTGACAATCAAATTATTGATATCAAAAATGAACATTGTTACTAGTAGCAATTCAATTGTTGATATCAAGAACTGACATTTGAACTAGTGACAAATTAATTATTGATATCAAAAATTTGCATTTTTACTAGTAAGAATTGTATTTCTGATATGTGAAATTGGAATTTCAACTAGTAAGAACTCAATTCTTGATATCAACAATTGAATTTGAATGGCAGCCTATGGTGACATTTCACTAGTGAAAATACAATTACAGATATCAAGAATTCTAGTTTTTACTAGTGGAAATTCAAATGTTGATATCAAGAATACATATTTCTGCGAGTAATGACATCATTGTTGATATCAAGCATTGACATTTTTACTAGTGGAAATTCAAATGTTGATATCAACAATTGTCATTGTTACTAGTAGAAATGTAATTCCAGATATCAAGAATTAACATTTTAACTAGTGAAAACTTAATTGTTGATATCAAAATTTCATATCCTGGGAATGATCAAAAAAGTCAAAACGGCTTGCCTATTGCCTTTCCCAGGATATAAATTGCTGATATCAAGAATTCTAGTTTTTACTAGTGGAAAAAAATTCTTGATATCAAATATAAGCATTTTAACTAGTGAAAATTGAATTGTTGATATCAAAAATTAACCTTGTTACTAGTGGAAATGTAATTCTTGATATCAAAAATTGCCATTGTTACTAGTGGAAATGTAATTCCTGATATCAAGAATTAGCATTTTAACTAGTGAAAACTGAATTGTTGATATCAAGAATTCATATCCTGAGAATGAATAAAAGTCAAAACGGCTTGCCATAGAGGGAAGTTGGCAAGAGAAGGGCATAAAAAAACGCAGCCCTCTTTCGGTAGTGTAACTGTCCACAGACATGGTTTTCATTAAAATGTATATTTTTGAATTTTGGTTAAATTCATTACCAGTCTTATTTCATTCATTGTTTAAAAAGAAATGTGACAAATGTATGGGTATTATTACTCCCTTTAAATGTTTAACATAAGGGGTTCTTTAAGAAACGTAATGCGTCACATGACCATTGTTGAGTTGAGAGCGGATCCAGAGAGACTACGGGACATAAAGCCTCAAGAAAATTGTTTAATCTGCATGTGGTCTTGGAGGCGCACACGGTAATTTACTTTGTGTTTATTGCATATTGTGTATTGTGTTGTTTTGTGTCACTTTGCACAAAAAATGTAACGTGTTATTACTGGTAGTTGGATTGTTGTATTTCTGTTGCGTCATTCAATTGCATACCAGTGGACATTATCAAGAGAAACTTGAGATATGCATATTTGAAAATTATGTTTTTATTTCTTGTAGTTTTCACGGTGTCTGCAGAGAGAGAGAGAGCAAATAAAATAACGAAAGACATCTGTATGAAGCGTGGCCATTTTTTCGTCGGACCCGTGCAGCTATAGGTAGGTAGCCTAATCCATGGCACATTCCACACCCCATAAACGATTGGGGCAGATTTAATACTGCCCCGTTTATTTTCAAGTTACCTCATGCAAACCTCACTCCAGACCAAGACGATATCAATCTGCTTCAGCTATGGTGTCTCTGTTCTTCTTATGTGGAGTAGCATATCAAACTACTGCTTCTTCCTCCTTTCAACCTCTCTGGCAAAATCTTCTTTTTCTTCTACCTTACTGAAATTCTCCAAATTGTTCAAGTTATCTGAATTGCACTCATTCTTTTCCTCATTGCTCTGCCTCATGGCCAACTAATCACTGCATTGCTGTTTTGTTGTTTTAATTAAGTGTCGTCCACGTCAACAGAGATTAATGCCATTATGTTAAGACAATGAAGTTTAGCTAATCAAAACAGGTTTGCACTTGAGTTTGAAGAACCACAGTATAGTCAAGAACAAGCATGGGGAGATCTGACAAAAACAAACCATACTGAAGATGTTGTTTGTGTCACGTTTTGAGTTGTGTTTTGTTCTGTTTAGTTGTTCTGGTTTAGAGTTTGTTTTTGATTAGTCACATGTTCTCCTTTGTTCTCAGTTTCCCGCCACTTGTTTGTATCCTTTGTTACTGATTTAGTGTTTGAGTTCAGGTGTGTCTTGTTTATTAGCTCCTCACTTCTGTCTGTGAGGACAGTTCATACTGAACTTGAATGCTTGTAACTTTTTGAATCTGGTGTACACAAAAACATATAAAATCAAAATTTCCAGACATTTCCATGAATTTTAATGCACTATTACTAATTATCTCTATGCATTATAAAATGCAATACTGTTTGCTAAGTTATTTAAGTTATTATAGATTGTCATCCAAAATCTGCAAATAGTTGCGTAGGTGGGGATTTTGGGGTGTGGTATTTGGTTTGATTTGCATATGAATGTGTGATAAAGATGAATGTCAAACTGAAACTTATAAAACTGGAATCTTGAGCCTCGACACTGGTCTTCAGAGCTGTGGTGAGTGAGAAACAAGTTGCTTTGTCTTTGTCTTTCAATTTTAAGGAGATATTGCTCATATAGATATTAATGATTTAGGATGAAAACAACATAAACTCAAAAATGGGATTATCAGGATCAAAGTCTGCACCTGAACCTCAGCCTAAGCCTGTGTTCACACCAACTGTGCAAACATATACACCACGACCACCACCAAACCCAGGTAAGAGGATCATTTAATTCCAGATACACAGTATAATATATTTACATAAGCTGTATTAATATTTAATGGGGAGCAAAAAATACACCAAAGTAATTATTTTTTATATGCTCTGTTTTTTTCTGCTAGAACTGAATGAACCACGGAGAAAATTTGATAAGTTGTTTGTTTACTATCCTAGACTGTCATTCATGATGTTATTTTCTAAAAAAAATATAACATCATGGATAATACTTATTTTCATCAAAAATCGTGTTGAACATAACGTAAATAAAATTCCAATAGAAAGTTTAGAATTTTTTTTAAAGTTTTTTACAAAATGTTTTTTTTTAAAAGCACCAATACTGCACCAGCGCCAAACCCAGGTAAGACGGTCATTTAATTCCAGATATACAGTATAACATATTTACATGCGTTGTATTAATATTTAATGGGGAGAACATACATTTAAGTAACAGATTTTTTTATATGATTGTTTTTTCTCCTAGAACTGGACGAACCATGGAGAATATTTGATTGGATGTAAGTTGGTTGTTTACTATCCCGGACTGTGAATCATGTGTATTATTTTCTAATAATATAACATAATTAATGATACTTATTTTCATCAAAAAAATTCAGTCATTCATATAAAAAGGTAAATATAATGTTCCAATATAATGTTAAAAATAAAATTTCAATAGAAAAATATATATATATATAAAAAAAAAAAAATGTTTTTATAAAACACCAAACTCATGTAGATAAAACACAAGATTTTTTATTTTTATTCCTGCTTATTTGCCTCTTGTATAATTAATTTTAAAGGCGCATCAACACATTTTAATTAACAGCTGAATAATAAGATGAAATAAATAAAATCTCACATTTTATAATATTCATCAAGATACAAATATAAGAACTGATTATTAAAATAATAACCCCAACTTAGCTAATGTACTTTAATTATTAAAAGATAAGCTATGTTTTGAAGTGCAGTTAGTATTTTAGAAAGTTTTGAACATATTCAGGCACAATCTTTTTTTTTTTTTTTTTTTTTTTTTTTTTTACTTTTATATTATATTTGGGGAAATTATTTGAAAGGTATACTCAGATGGACATTTTTAATGTAACATATTCACCTTACATCACATTACAGCACATTAAAGGATTAGTTCACTTTCAAATAAGATTTTCCTGATAATTTACTCACCCCCATGTCATCCAAGATGTCCATGTCCTTCTTTCTTCAGTCGAAAAGAAAAGAAGGTTTTTGATGAA
This sequence comes from Megalobrama amblycephala, assembly GCF_018812025.1. Classification (NCBI taxonomy): domain Eukaryota; kingdom Metazoa; phylum Chordata; class Actinopteri; order Cypriniformes; family Xenocyprididae; genus Megalobrama; species Megalobrama amblycephala. The sequence goes on along the minus strand of NC_063059.1, from coordinate 27,259,440 downwards.
AACATTCCAGGATTATTCTCCTAATAATGGACTTCAGTGGCCTCCAAACAGTTGAAGGTCAAAATTGCAGTTTCAGTGCAGCTTCAAAGGGCGGTTACACTTTATTTTAAGGTGTCAGTATTACAATGCAATTATACATTTAAGTACTGAGTAATGACAATTAACTACATGTACTTACTATAGGGTTAGGGTTAGGATGAGGGTTTGGTTTAGGGTTAATTGCACATAATTATGCATAATTTCTAGTTATTACTACAGTAAATACATGTAACGTATGTAACAATGACACTGTAAAATAAAGTGTTACCCAAAGGGCTGTAAACGATACCAGACGAGGAATAAGGCTCTTATTTAGCGTAAAGATCTGTCATTTTCCAAAAAAATGATCGCCTTCCAAATGCTTCTGCCAAAACCGTAAGTAGTGCTTACCCTGGGACATGTGTCAAAAAAGTGATTTATGGCCCCTTTGATTGATGACTTGACAGGTGTGACCTTTTGTCCTTCCGTTTCCGGACTGTGTCAACACAACCTTTGACCCCGATGTCATTGACCTATGACCTCCGGATATTAGGATGAATGTAATGTTGTTTGTGTTTGTCCATCTGGCTGTTGACCTGTGACCTTCGGATATTAGGATGAATGTAATGTTGTTTGTGTTTGTCCATCTGGATGTTGACCCGTGAGCTCCGGGAGTGAATGATCGTTTGACCCGGTTGTTTGAACAGATATTTCGGGGGTGTCGCATTCCGTCACAGGGGCTTTTGTATGTGGACATCCTCTTCGTCTCAATGAGAAAAAATAATATTTTACCAATAGGGTCAATGCAATATACGCGCTCTCTCTCTCTCTCTCTCTCTCTCTCTCTCTCTCTCTTTCTCTCTTTCTCGTCACACACGTAATACAGATCTATTTAAAATAAATGAAAATATATTTATATAATATATTAAACTGAATAATGAACAACATTGGAACAATCCAATCCCTCTCCCACTCTCTCTCGGTCTTTCCAAGTGAGCAGCTCACACCCAGCCAGGCAGTGACAACAATGGGCCATGCTGCATTCTATGGGACACTTAGTCTGTTACCTTTTCCAGAGAAAATGTTCAAAATGTTTAAATATGTTCTTAAAAATCTTTAAAGTTTTAATAAATCTTCCTATAAGGGTGATGCTTAAAATAAATCTCTGTATGTTTAAAAATGAGCTAGGAATATTGAGTGATTTGATTTAAAATGATTCCAGATATAAAGTCTCTATGTGTTGGACATACCCTATTAGGGATGAACATTAGGGATGAGATTTACACACATTACACTGAATAATAATAATCAAACATCTTACTAAATAATATAGTTTTAGCTAGATGAAAATATAAAAAATATCTTACACATCTTACTAAATAATAATATAGTTTTAGCTGGATGAAAATAATAATATCTTACATTTCCAGGGATCAGGAAATGTAATTCCTTTAAACATCATGAAGTTTTAATACTTATAATCCGCCTCTCTCTCTCTCTCTCTCTCTCTCTCTCTCTCTCTCTCTCTCGCTCTCTCACACACACACACACACACACACACACACACACACACACACACACACACACACACACACACACACACACACACACACACACACTCTTTTCAAAAGTGAAAAACTTTCTCTTCTTTGAATGAAGATGGTAATAAATAAAAGTATAACGATGTTAATAATAACAAACAGTTATCACTGTAAAGCTTCTTCGACACAATCTGCATTGTAAAAAGCACTATATACAGTAAATAAAGGCGACTTGACTAAATTTAGTGACACCAATTATTATAGTTTTATAATAAAATAAAATTAAATGAAAATTCAAATAAATGAAAATAAAAATCTTACAGCTTTCAGTGAGCAGGGAAAAGTGTTCCTTCTTGATGTACTTAACACTAAATGGTTTTCTCATTGTCTCTCCAAGTGACTTGCAACAAAGCATGATAGTGTCAGTGACAGAGGGGGAGAGCAATGGTTAGTGGGGGGTGGATGAAACAATATTTTGTTCAAGCTAACTTTTATTTTCAAAGCATAAATATAGAAGTTTAAATTACATCTTTTAAAATTAAACAACTGTTCAAATTAAATCATTTTAGTTTTTTAAATTACATTTTTAAAAGTCTTAATAAATCAAACATTTGACATTTTATTATCAGGGTATGAGTAAAAATATATGGGTCTCGCAAACCATCTCTCACATTGTGTAACATTTTCAATAATTCAATATGAAAATCACCCAGCATTTTCAGAGAGAAACAATGATTTCATTCAGACCCTGTGATGCCTCAGGTTAGTTCTATAAAAGTAACTTGTCTCTATTTTAATATAAAATTATTCTAAATATAAATAATATCAAATATGTTGCTAAAAATTAATAAATAATAATTAATAATTAACAATTAAACAATTGAAATATAGAGGCAAAAATGATTTTCCCCAGTGGTGTTGGAACAGGACTTATTTTTTAAAGTTTCAGACATGATAATCATGCGATACAAGCATTCGGATGAAGCTTCATATTAAACAAAAAAAGAATATGGCATTTTCACTTGTATTCAGCACGTATTTTTCAACATGTATTATACAATATCTGCACACCATTTTCTGAAAAGGTTTTAGTAATGCTTTAGATCAGAATCTAGATTTTAGCAACCAACATGACATTAAATAGTTGTACCAGTGTACAAGGGTGTCTAAACTGTTTATAACAATTTGAATATTGAATATAGTTTACTGAATATAGCTTACTATTGAATATAGCTTACTGACATTGCCTATGCCCCTACAGATAAAAGCCAAAGACACAATGCAAAGACACAAATCAATGAGAATATTTTATACAGAAATGATATTTTCAGAAATTCAAAGGGCTCGGTTACAAAGAAAATAAATTGATAGATCTTGTAGTGCAATTATCCATCTCTTCTATGGGGGTTTGCGTGAAGCATTGACACGAAAAGTAAATCTGGCTGTTTGCGCTTGAAACGATTACGACTGAGACATATCTAACCATTGCACTGAAAGCTATGATTTCATCCAGTTTGAGATGGGTAAACAAAGTTACACACTGTAGTAAAAGTTATAGATACATCTCAAACAACATCTTTGTACAATTTTGTACAAATTGAGTGAACACAATAAATTAGCACATCTAAATTCAAGAGGCCTAGTAACTAAGAAAGCAGCGACATCATGTAAGAAAAGTGTCATACTGCATGCAGAAGTCCACTCTTGATTTATTGTGATAGGCATTTTTACCCCCTTCACTGGTCTTAGTCACATTATAAAGACTAACAAGATCGCTGATAGCATTTTATTCATCGGTCTGTATATGTTTTTAGCCGAATACTCCTCTCGGGCTGCTGTCAGTGTAAGTTTTTGCAATTCGTCACATGTGTGATGAACACAGGCCATTCATTTAAGCATCTTTTAGATGTATGACTGAACCTTTGACAAAACCAATTCTGTTTAAAGTGTTTAACGAATCATTTCTTTCAACACCCCAGCCTAACATTAAAGAATACGTGCAAATATTATAGTATAGATTTTTGTTAGAGTCTATGCCACGCTGTTGAAATGCAAGCTCATTTGAGAACTATAGCATTGCATACCCTTGTAAAGAAGAAATTCAAACAATCATTATACAGGTATTATATAATTTACCATGTGTGTACGACATATAAGATACAATTAGCTATAATGTAAACATAATACAGAAAAGCTCTCTTCTGATCTATTGCAAAAGATTGTAAATGCCATTTTTTCCCACTCTCAGTCTATCACCCTGCTTCCAATTTTGGTTAATTTATCATTTGTTAATTTTGTTCAAATGCAGTCTTCATCTAAAACTGTTCTCTGAGTTTGGTCAAAAATGAACTTTCACTGTTTCACTCAAACCACCCTTGTTCACATTACTTAAAAAACTCATGTAACTACATGAACGTAATTTAACTGCGTTGTTTCTACTAAAATTGAGTATTGTCAGCTTTACTTAGTAAGTGTTTGTTCAGTCAACTTAACATTGCTGTGTGAAACGCACACATTATTGTTGACATAATTAACTGTGCAGTGGATTCGTAGTTCCCAGCATGCTTTGCAAGGGACTGCATTAGGAGAGTAAATTTAGGGATTAAAGTGTTATTTTATGTGTTTTTCAGTAAAGGGAAAGATGTTGTTAGTTTATGTTAGTGTTTAATGTTCAGTTATGTTGGACATTTAGAGTAGTTTCTGTAATGTTTTTGAGTTTTTGTGGTTACCATCATGCAGAAGAGTGTCGCCTGTGTTTAGGCTGTGCGCGCTCATATACACATGCTTATAGGATGAAATTCCTGCTCTCAATTCAATTGAGTTTGTTCAATGAGTTATTTTTTGAGTGCGTTTTGGGATGAGGGGCTGCATTCTGATATGTTGTATCCTTTTTATTTAAATGATTATTCAAAAAAAAATGTGTTCACCTTACGTAATCAACATAACATTATTAAGTAAACTGCATATATAAATATTATGTAACAGTGACATTCAAATGATTTGTATTTACTCAAAGAAAGTTTGTCAGCTTTATTTGAATTTCTTTTGTTCGTTCAACTAAATAGTTTTTGTACAAATTCCTCAATATTGGTGCGTGGAACCACTTGACATTTATTTTTTAAGTAAATCCAACAATTCATTTTTTTGAGTTTACAGCTAGTATTTATGAAAATGAATGAAAACATGAGAGCTGTAGTACTGACGTTCTTTTTGATGTTCTGATCTCATCTTTCTGGTCTGTCTGCGGTCAAAGGACACATCATTTTAAACTTTAAACAAGTCTCGCTGTTTTTCTGGTACATTCTGTTACATACTATTACACTTAGTTACAGCATGTTACAGCTGTGAAAAAATATTGCCTCTGTACTCTAAACAAGACTTCAATAAAAAGTAACTTGATTAGTTATTTTAAGTGAAAGGTTAGTTGATTCAGGCCATTTTACGATCAAAATTGTTTAACATCTCTTAATTTTTAATATATGCTCCTGCTTAAATATTACTTGTTTTCATTTACAATGAGGTCAGACAAAATATCTTTTATATATATATATATATATATATATATATATATATCATAAATAACTATGATAGCGTTACAGGCCCTAGGTACAGTTGGGTGTCTGTAGGAGAGAGAGAGCAAGAGATGATTAGGACTCAAGACGTCCTCTGTCGTTAATAAAAAGTTTCAGCGTCATTAAGACAAGCTCTGTAACTGTATTTGTAAATACATTGAAATAACTGTAACCATACAAATATCAGCTATGAATAACTAAAACAAAGCCTAACAACATACACACATGACTCTAACTCTTTCACAAACCAGACTGACCCCAGGTATGGATATCTCAAATACCCAACTCGCAATAGTTAGATATCTTGACTTTATCCGCATGTTTAGGGGCGCTACCGTTCTTGTCCTCATAAATTTTATGCTTCTTTCCCATTTTATTCACTTTTTTTTTTGAAATACAGTGTTTTAACATGTACATTCTTTTTGTCTGTAATTGTAATTTTAAACGTATTTGTTTTCCATTACCGTTTTACCCATTACTGTTTCACCCATTCCATCTTGCCCGAAAATCAGTGTTTTCTACACATTTAGGTGTAATGCGATGTTGAAATTGCACTCTCGCTGTTCTCTGCATCTCTTTTTTCGTACCATTTAATTGATTTAATAAAAAGGTGGTGTAACCACACTCTTACTCATTTTATGTAGTCTACTGTATTATATTTTACCGTATAGAATGCGGAGCAAAGATCTTTGAAACATTGTAGCCTGTAAAACATTTTAATGACTTTAAACGCCATATATAGACGTTTTACCCTCCAGGGGTTAGAGACTTTGTATTACCATTTTTAATGAGCTCAGACATGGTCGTAAATAACAACAAGTGATTCAAACTTTTATTTCAAAGTTGTTGAACATACATTGAAGAAATGCATACATAAGTAAAACAGTCATCATGAAATTACAGGTGGTCTAACCATAAAAGAAAATCTCTGCATGCTATCATGTTTCGGTCTAGGACATGATTGACCAGCATTTTGACAATTTCGCCGATGGTGGTATCATCAGCATTGTTTGAACGCAGTGAGACACAAACATCTGTTACAATTGTACACATACATACGATGTCAGTAACTCCTAACTCTTCGGTACATTCAGACATCACATCCAGAACTTTTCTTATTATTACACAGATTGGTTCTTTGGTGTAAACACACATGCTTGTCACATCAGAATTCCATGAACTTGATAGGTCTCTTACGACATCCATCTCTTTTTTGAGATTTGTTACACGTTTGGTTTCCTCCGTACAATCATCATCATCATCATCATCATCATCATCATCGTTAGCCTGATTGCACACGTCTTCGATGATCCTGTGCATCAGGTCAACCATCGGTCCTCTGAAATAATCTTTAAACATACAGTCCAAGATCCCTTTTAGAGGGCACTCATTGCCCATGGCACACTGGCACGCGGGGTGTCGGTGCACGGCCTCATCAGAACTCAAAGGCGGGTCATTCTCCCTCAGATTTTGTGTAGACATTTCAGAAATCCTCTGCAATGAAGATGGATTTTCAGAACTCAACTTGGTGCACGGTATAAACTTTGTCTTTGATATAAACTTTCTTCAATATCCCGTGGGCGAGTCCTTAAAACACGATTGTCCAACAGTTTACACAGTTTATTAATGGTTTGAAGTTTGGGTTTTTGGGTCTGATCCCCCCAAAATGTGAGTCAAAGAAGTCTCAGGCTCAGACAATCAGGAAAGTTGATTTTTGGCGGTCCATGTAACAACCAGACAATGCTCCTTAATCAAAGAGATGTTGCAGTAGAACAGCAGTCTGCTATGGTACAGTTGTCGATAGGTTGTGGCACCAGCTCCCTCACACAGATCGGTTAGGAAACCCAGGATGCTTGCTATACGTGAAGCTCAGCACGGTTTTTATCTGGACAGCCAATTGGGGCCGCCCTTGCCCCATGTGTGCGGGTTGTACAGGGGTTATCGTCAGGAAGTCATAAATAATGATATATAATTAACGACACAATGTGCAACAGAAATAGCAATATGTAAAAGTCCTGCATATATCACCAGAGAGAAGTTTACTCACTCATTTCACTCAATCCAGATATTTTGATTAAAAAGTCACAAGGTCAAAAACAAACAAAATAAAAAACAAGCACTTATGAATGGTTCACAATAAGATTCATAACATGCAGATTCTTTTTGTGCAGACATTTCATTTTACCATAAAAAATACGTTAAAAAATCTGTTAAATTTACGGTAAAATAACGTATTTCATTAACTGATATAATGTTAATTTACCAACCTAATGAAGTACTAATATCTGTTTTGTACCTTTATAATACACTGACAATCACCAAACACAGTGGTGATAAGAGTCACATGATGAATCAAAGTTCATCACAAGCAGCTTTTCCACAAGCTGTGAAGGACAACACTAACATATAGAAGGCGCACACAGTGTCATTCACACACACACTAAACACCATCATGGTAACATGCATGAAATTTTAAATGCAATAAACATTAATTTAACAACATTAGATGTAACGTAAAACCCTAATGTACATAACTGATTAGAAAAAAAATGAGAAAAACTAAGAAGAAACAGAGTTATTTCAACGAAAATATATCAAATGTGAAGTGTCACGCAGGGAATTGTGGGAATGTCAATTTACGGTTTTTCACTGTAAATTTTACAATGAATTGTTATTTTTCACATCCAAAAACTGTGAATTTAACGGTATTTTACCGTAAAATTACATTAAATGTACTGTTAGATCTATTACAGTTATTCACTGTATATAGTACGGACCAATTGACAGTTTTTCACCGCAGCATTTTTATAGTCTTTTACTGTTAAAATCACGGTCATTTTTTACAGTGTATTAAAGACTTTTATTGACACCATCGTATTAAATGATCTCAAGTAAAAATGTAAACGTAATGCACATACTGTATATTCAATAAGGGTCTTATTTTAATGTTGTTCAAAAATTTACTTTAAACAAATTCTAGAATTAGTATAAACCATAATGTCTGTAACATAGAGATTCTTAGAGGCGAGGGAAATTGGATCCAATCAGTATTAAACAAAAACAATTACACATATAGCATGTAACACAAAACAGAAGCAAGGACATGATACATTACAATATCATTGCACAGTTCAGGTTTTGCTATATCACGTTACCATTTTAATACATATCATCACCATGACTGATTAAACATTTAGCAGCGCTTGAAATGAATTCAGCGCAAATTAAACAACTTGTCTATTGTTAAAAGATGGTATGTAACGCAGGTACGTCGCTCCACTGAAAATATAGACTGTTTGCAGCATTCGAAGGGGTCGTCCTCTGGAGTGCGCAGTCTCTGTCCCACTCATCGTCCGAAACGTTGCTGCTTTTAGACCAAAAGTCCATTTCATATCCCTCACGGGGTTTCATCAACTTAATGAGGTGTTGGTCATGAATCGTCTTGTTCCAACAGATATTCCTGTTTCACAAAATTTTCATCTTCATGACAAAACTTGGTCAAACGAATCCTGTGTTTTTTCTGCCGAGCGTAAGGAAGATTTTTTTCCGTTTTAATATAACTTTCAACAGAAGTTTCAGGAACTTGTGGAGTAACCATTCTAGATTTGCAGACTGTTTCCTAAAGCTTATTCAGTAGGTAGGGCCTGTAGGTTTTAACTAGAGAGAATGTGAACACCCTCTGTGTCTAACCCCTGGAGGGTAAAACGTCTATATATGGCGTTTAAAGTCATTAAAATGTTTTACAGGCTACAATGTTTCAAAGATCTTTGCTCCGCATTCTATACGGTAAAATATAATACAGTAGACTACATAAAATGAGTAAGAGTGTGGTTACACCACCTTTTTATTAAATCAATTAAATGGTACGAAAAAAGAGATGCAGAGAACAGCGAGAGTGCAATTTCAACATCGCATTACACCTAAATGTGTAGAAAACACTGATTTTCGGGCAAGATGGAATGGGTGAAACAGTAATGGGTAAAACGGTAATGGAAAACAAATACGTTTAAAATTACAATTACAGACAAAAAGAATGTACATGTTAAAACACTGTATTTAAAAAAAAAGTGAATAAAATGGGAAAGAAGCATAAAATTTATGAGGACAAGAACGGTAGCGCCCCTAAACATGCGGATAAAGTCAAGATATCTAACTATTGCGAGTTGGGTATTTGAGATATCCATACCTGGGGTCAGTCTGGTTTGTGAAAGAGTTAGAGTCATGTGTGTATGTTGTTAGGCTTTGTTTTAGTTATTCATAGCTGATATTTGTATGGTTACAGTTATTTCAATGTATTTACAAATACAGTTACAGAGCTTGTCTTAATGACGCTGAAACTTTTTATTAACGACAGAGGACGTCTTGAGTCCTAATCATCTCTTGCTCTCTCTCTCCTACAGACACCCAACTGTACCTAGGGCCTGTAACGCTATCATAGTTATTTATGAATATATATATATATATATATATAAAAGATATTTTGTCTGACCTCTTTGTAAATGAAAACAAGTAATATTTAAGCAGGAGCATATATTAAAAATTAAGAGATGTTAAACAATTTTGATCGTAAAATGGCCTGAATCAACTAACCTTTCACTTAAAATAACTAATCAAGTTACTTTTTATTGAAGTCTTGTTTAGAGTACAGAGGCAATATTTTTTCACAGCTGTAACATGCTGTAACTAAGTGTAATAGTATGTAACAGAATGTACCAGAAAAACAGCGAGACTTGTTTAAAGTTTAAAATGATGTGTCCTTTGACCGCAGACAGACCAGAAAGATGAGATCAGAACATCAAAAAGAACGTCAGTACTACAGCTCTCATGTTTTCATTCATTTTCATAAATACTAGCTGTAAACTCAAAAAAATGAATTGTTGGATTTACTTAAAAAATAAATGTCAAGTGGTTCCACGCACCAATATTGAGGAATTTGTACAAAAAACTATTTAGTTGAACGAACAAAAGAAATTCAAATAAAGCTGACAAACTTTCTTTGAGTAAATACAAATCATTTGAATGTCACTGTTACATAATATTTATATATGCAGTTTACTTAATAATGTTATGTTGATTACGTAAGGTGAACACATTTTTTTTTTGAATAATCATTTAAATAAAAAGGATACAACATATCAGAATGCAGCCCCTCATCCCAAAACGCACTCAAAAAATAACTCATTGAACAAACTCAATTGAATTGAGAGCAGGAATTTCATCCTATAAGCATGTGTATATGAGCGCGCACAGCCTAAACACAGGCGACACTCTTCTGCATGATGGTAACCACAAAAACTCAAAAACATTACAGAAACTACTCTAAATGTCCAACATAACTGAACATTAAACACTAACATAAACTAACAACATCTTTCCCTTTACTGAAAAACACATAAAATAACACTTTAATCCCTAAATTTACTCTCCTAATGCAGTCCCTTGCAAAGCATGCTGGGAACTACGAATCCACTGCACAGTTAATTATGTCAACAATAATGTGTGCGTTTCACACAGCAATGTTAAGTTGACTGAACAAACACTTACTAAGTAAAGCTGACAATACTCAATTTTAGTAGAAACAACGCAGTTAAATTACGTTCATGTAGTTACATGAGTTTTTTAAGTAATGTGAACAAGGGTGGTTTGAGTGAAACAGTGAAAGTTCATTTTTGACCAAACTCAGAGAACAGTTTTAGATGAAGACTGCATTTGAACAAAATTAACAAATGATAAATTAACCAAAATTGGAAGCAGGGTGATAGACTGAGAGTGGGAAAAAATGGCATTTACAATCTTTTGCAATAGATCAGAAGAGAGCTTTTCTGTATTATGTTTACATTATAGCTAATTGTATCTTATATGTCGTACACACATGGTAAATTATATAATACCTGTATAATGATTGTTTGAATTTCTTCTTTACAAGGGTATGCAATGCTATAGTTCTCAAATGAGCTTGCATTTCAACAGCGTGGCATAGACTCTAACAAAAATCTATACTATAATATTTGCACGTATTCTTTAATGTTAGGCTGGGGTGTTGAAAGAAATGATTCGTTAAACACTTTAAACAGAATTGGTTTTGTCAAAGGTTCAGTCATACATCTAAAAGATGCTTAAATGAATGGCCTGTGTTCATCACACATGTGACGAATTGCAAAAACTTACACTGACAGCAGCCCGAGAGGAGTATTCGGCTAAAAACATATACAGACCGATGAATAAAATGCTATCAGCGATCTTGTTAGTCTTTATAATGTGACTAAGACCAGTGAAGGGGGTAAAAATGCCTATCACAATAAATCAAGAGTGGACTTCTGCATGCAGTATGACACTTTTCTTACATGATGTCGCTGCTTTCTTAGTTACTAGGCCTCTTGAATTTAGATGTGCTAATTTATTGTGTTCACTCAATTTGTACAAAATTGTACAAAGATGTTGTTTGAGATGTATCTATAACTTTTACTACAGTGTGTAACTTTGTTTACCCATCTCAAACTGGATGAAATCATAGCTTTCAGTGCAATGGTTAGATATGTCTCAGTCGTAATCGTTTCAAGCGCAAACAGCCAGATTTACTTTTCGTGTCAATGCTTCACGCAAACCCCCATAGAAGAGATGGATAATTGCACTACAAGATCTATCAATTTATTTTCTTTGTAACCGAGCCCTTTGAATTTCTGAAAATATCATTTCTGTATAAAATATTCTCATTGATTTGTGTCTTTGCATTGTGTCTTTGGCTTTTATCTGTAGGGGCATAGGCAATGTCAGTAAGCTATATTCAATAGTAAGCTATATTCAGTAAACTATATTCAATATTCAAATTGTTATAAACAGTTTAGACACCCTTGTACACTGGTACAACTATTTAATGTCATGTTGGTTGCTAAAATCTAGATTCTGATCTAAAGCATTACTAAAACCTTTTCAGAAAATGGTGTGCAGATATTGTATAATACATGTTGAAAAATACGTGCTGAATACAAGTGAAAATGCCATATTCTTTTTTTGTTTAATATGAAGCTTCATCCGAATGCTTGTATCGCATGATTATCATGTCTGAAACTTTAAAAAATAAGTCCTGTTCCAACACCACTGGGGAAAATCATTTTTGCCTAAATGCATGTCAAAAGAAAAAAATAATCTGGTTTAGTTGTATTTTAAAATCACCCCTTTTTCTTAAAATATTGTATCAAACGTATTTGGTAGCGTGATTCTCTTGTTTCATCATGGATTAACTTTATATTTATCAGGCCAATAAAAGTATCATGAGCCTAGAAATAACAACCGCAAATTTTATAAAGTAAAAATTGTGTCAGAACACATGAAGATACGCTTGCTTTTAACTTTTTATTTAAACTTTAAAACAATATTATTTTTTTTTTTAAAACTATTGGTAAAACTATCGTACATATCTTACATAGTAATGTGTCTTTGTCATGAGCCTTTGGCTATCCTTAATGGTTTCATTGTGTGAGGAACTGTTTGTAATCCCTATTTGTTAAAAACATCGCAGTAAAAATATTTGTCAACATTATTGTTTTGTTTTATAATCTTTTTACTGGATATTTACTAGGAATTGAAACTTTATAGAAATAAGAAAAGTAAATAATATAGATCGAAGAGGCTTAAAAAATATAAGTTTACATGTGAGGTTTTTAATATTTAACAGCAAAGATATTTTCAAGTACAGAGTCTGATGTGGACATTGTCATGTAGGGGATTTGGCCTGATCTTTGGTTTTTAAGCACAATTAAATATTCTCAAGAGACCCACTGATCCTGATGTCTCTGAAAGATGTGTAGATTCACTCGATTGAAAAATGCTGTTTTGTAAATAACACAGTTGAAATAAATGACTACTTGTAGGGTGTTTAACACCCATGCAAAATTGTTGGGGGTCAAGGGGCATGTGTCCTGCTAGTGTCATCTCCCCCCAAAGGATGCTCAAGAGGTGGTAACATACAGGCTCAGCACAGAGAAGTGACTGATCTGTAAATCACCTCATCAGCCTATATCCTGAGGCCATCATTAATGATTGTTGAGGATCCCTCTCTGAAAATGCACAGTGATCTTCTTAAAGATGCAACTTAAGCTAAATAAGAGCAAAGTTGAGTCCTCATTTGTACAGGGACGTGCAAGTTGCATCTGCGAGTCGTCAAACACACAGATACTTTCATGTTTGTATTTTTTAATTCAATTCAAATTAAATATTTCTAGTTAACACTCTGTTTTTAACAAGCTGTTTCCTCAAAAACTTAACCCTAACCCTTCTGATTGAATCTTTGAGAAATAAGATCTAAGATGACTATGTACAGATGTTGTTTAATAAAAAGTATACTTTAGGTTAAATTTAAGCAAATAATTTCTACCATTGGCATCGGATGTTATCCCGATACTGTAGACTTTTAAGAACAATATTTGATTATTTATTAAATCTTTAAAGATTTAATTTAAACAATATTTTAATTTAAAAAGACTATTTTAAAACTTTTAAGAATGAATTAAGTGCAAAACATTCACTCAGGAATAGAGTTAGCGGTCTTAACTGTGACAGAGACTCATCTGCCTGACTCCACCCTCCCATCTCTCATTCACACCGGAGTTTGTTCCTGGGAGGATCTGGGGGTGTTTTATGAATTATTTTATTTTATTAATGCTTTTTGTTTTATTTTTACTCATTTATTTTCATTGCAAAAGGACCTACTTTGGCACTCTGAAAATAAACAGTTGCCTATTGTATTGGGATGTTTGTGGTAACAAACCATAAACATTTTCGGCATCCTTAAACAGACAACCATTGTATTGGGATGTTTGTGGTAACAAACCATAAACATTTTCGGCATCCTTAAACAGACAACCATTGTATTGGGATTATTGTTCTAAAAAGCCATAAACATTTTGGGCATTCTTAAATAGTCACTAATTGTATTGGGATTAATATGAGGTGGTCTATTGGAACGATGTGTTATCCTGTTCTGTGAAAAGGTTTTTACACCATGATGTGTGTGTGTGTGTGTGTGTGTGTGTGTGTGTGTATGTGAGAGAGCGAGAGAGCGAGAGAGAGAGAGAGAGAGAGAGAGAGAGAGAGAGAGAGAGGCGGATTATAAGTATTAAAACTTCATGATGTTTAAAGGAATTACATTTCCTGATCCCTGGAAATGTAAGATATTATTATTTTCATCCAGCTAAAACTATATTATTATTTAGTAAGATGTGTAAGATATTTTTTATATTTTCATCTAGCTAAAACTATATTATTTAGTAAGATGTTTGATTATTATTATTCAGTGTAATGTGTGTAAATCTCATCCCTAATGTTCATCCCTAATAGGGTATGTCCAACACATAGAGACTTTATATCTGGAATCATTTTAAATCAAATCACTCAATATTCCTAGCTCATTTTTAAACATACAGAGATTTATTTTAAGCATCACCTTATAGGAAGATTTATTAAAACTTTAAAGATTTTTAAGAACATATTTAAACATTTTGAACATTTTCTCTGGAAAAGGTAACAGACTAAGTGTCCCATAGAATGCAGCATGGCCCATGTTGTCACTGCCTGGCTGGGTGTGAGCTGCTCACTTGGAAAGACCGAGAGAGAGTGGAGAGGGATTGGATTGTTCCAATGTTGTTCATTATTCAGTTTAATATATTATATAAATATATTTTCATTTATTTTAAATAGATCTGTATTACGTGTGTGACGAGAAAGAGAGAAAGAGAGAGAGAGAGAGAGAGAGAGAGAGAGAGAGAGAGAGCGCGTATATTGCATTGACCCTATTGGTAAAAATATTATTTTTTCTCATTTTTGCAGAATGTCTGAACCTCTATTTATATAACCCTGTGACGGAATGCGACACCCCCGAAATATCTGTTCAAACAACCGGGTCAAACGATCATTCACTCCCGGAGCTCACGGGTCAACATCCAGATGGACAAACACAAACAACATTACATTCATCCTAATATCCGAAGGTCACAGGTCAACAGCCAGATGGACAAACACAAACAACATTACATTCATCCTAATATCCGGAGGTCATAGGTCAATGACATCGGGGTCAAAGGTTGTGTTGACACAGTCCAGAAACGGAAGGACAAAAGGTCACACCTGTCAAGTCATCAATCAAAGGGGCCATAAATCACTTTTTGACACATGTCCCAGGGTAAGCACTACTCATGCTAAATAATTACAGTTCTTACTGTTTTAGTCATACTGGGACAAACATAACCTCACTGATTGTTTAGTGGTTACCTTTAAAAGGCAAATCACAGATAATAAAATTGTTGAATTCTGTGTGCTCTCTTGACAGGCAAGCGTGTTTGTCTCGGTGAGGCTCTGGCTCGCACAGAACTCTTTCTCTTCTTCACTTCCCTCCTTCAGCACTTCACCTTCAAGGCCATGGTGCCACCAGAAGAGCTCGACACAAAGCCTGCAGCCAGCAGTTTTGGCCGCATACCCCGCACATACAAGTGCTATGCCATTCCTAGGATATAGAGGAAGGAACAGTCCACAAAGTCTGCATGAAAAGATTAATCATTTAACTTGCATTTTCCTGCAACTACAGCTACTATTTTTTTTTTATCTTCCTACAATAAGACATCCACACAGAGCTTATTCCATGTGGAATGATTTGTACTTTCAGAAGTGGAAGTCGTCATAGTTGGGTAAAATTCTATAGTGGTGAATGAGAGAATTCATTAAAAAAAATTTTTGTGTGTGTTTCCATTCGCTCAAATAGCAAAAGAAAAACTCCACAATAGTGTTTTCACAACTTTCAAAAAGAGGAAAAAATAGAGAGAGATTGGTAACGGCAGTCAGAAGAGAGATGTAATTTTTTTCCGTCACTCCCAGTATTGTAACAGTTGGAGGGGAGTGGTTTACGCATTTTCAACCCAAGCCGTCAAACTGACGTCATCAGAGAAGGAACGCCATTCCAGACCGGAAGTAACTTTTCAGATTTTGATTAAAGATTACCACGACAAACTATTTTTTTCTGTGTATTAACGTAATATGCACTAACAAAGTAAATAGGGTCAATTTTGATTTCATGCCGACTTTAACAGCTCTGGCTGAGTTGTGATATAAATGAAACGCTATTGGCTATTTAAAAAAAGGGGCGGGGCTGTTCGATATATCACCCTGTCTTCCTGTTTCAGTTGAAATTGCGTCAACACATTGAAAAATGCTGCTGCATGATAAAACATGTCGTCTGATTATTAAAGGATTGTTATTGCCACTTCTAGACATCAGTGTGTATTTTACAAACTCTATTGTTTTGTTAGTACTTATGTGTATTGAATGTTTGAAACCTAAAATGAACATTATGTGTTTAAAAACACTGCATATTCTCAAGTAAGTCTCAAGTCTTAACCTTCAAGTCTCAAGTCCCAAGTATTTTTTTCTTGGGCAAGTCAAGTCAAGTCAAGTCAAGTCACAAGCTATGTCAAGTCAAGTCAAGTCCTGTAGTAGGTCAAGTCAAGTCCAAGTCAAGTCACCTTATTATTGTAATTTTACCTGCAGAATCTGATCTTAATAAAAGTGAAAAGAGAAGATATAAGTAACTGTTAGTAAATTAAAAATAATTTGGATTTGCATTGTAAATACTCATGTTCAGTAAAATACATCATGGAATCAAACAAAATTGTAACTTCATAAAATTATTTATTTTTCACTTCTTCCAACAGTGTTTGAAATGTTTTAAATTTTCAACATTGAGTCCATAAAACAAATAACAGCTTAACATCCAACAGACTCCTCTCTGAACACCTCCCTCTCTCTCTCTCTCTCAAACACAGTTTACATACAACATTAAACTTAGTTACATTTCTCCTCTCTCTCTCACACACACTCACTCTCACACACTCAATTCAATTCAATTCAATTCAAGTGTGCTTTATTGGCATGACAAAAACTATACATTTGTATTGCCAAAGCAATTGCAGCTGGGCTGCTTACAAATAGTGCATATATGTATTAACAGAAAAAAAGAATAATAATAAATAGTAATAATAATATATAAAAGTATTAAGCATGTAGTGCAAAATGAATTACTAATTTATGTAAGCATATAAACTAGAAATGAGAGAGAAAAAAGTTGAGGGATTAGACATATTTACAGAAGCAAAACATCAGATCAGGGCAGATTGAGTGTTTTCTCTTCTATGCTGACAGACAGACACATATTGAGCAGCAAACACAGCAGTTCTTGAGTTCTCCTAACAGATATGGAAGTTTCTCCTGGTTTGAAAGAGTTTTAAAGGTGCCCAAGAATGCTTTTTCACAAGATGCAATATAAGTCTAAAGTGTCTCCTGAATGTGTCTGTGAAGTTTCAGCTCAAAATACCCCATAGATTTTTTTAAATAATTTTTTTTAACTGACTATTTTGGGGCATCATTAACTATACACTGATTTTTTCAGTCGCCGCCCCTTTAAATCGCGTGCCCCCTGCCTCACGAGCTCTCGACTATATTACAGTGCATTTACAAAGTTTACACAGCTAATATAACCCTCAAATGGATCTTTACAAGATGTTCGTCATGCATGCTGTGTACATACATCGAATCATGTGAGTAAAGTATTTATTTTGATGTTCACATTTGATTCTCTATGAGTTTGAGGCTATGCTCCGTGGCTAACGGCTAATGCTACACTGTTGGAGAGATTTATAAAGAATGAAGTTGTGTTTATGAATTATACAGACTGCAAGTGTTTAAAAATGAAAATAGCGACGGCTCTCTTGTCTCCGTGAATACAGTAATAAACGATGGTAACTTTAACCACATTTAACAGTACATTAGCAACATGCTAACGAAACATTTAGAAAGACAATTCACAAATGTCACTAAAAATATCATGATATCATGGATCATGTCAGTTATTATTGCTCCATCTGCCATTTTTCGCTATTGTTCTTGCTTGCTTACCTTGTCTGTGCACAGATCCAGACGTTAATACTGCCTTTCCTTGTCTAATGCTTGAACATGGGGCTGGCATATATGCAAATATTGGGGGCGTACACCCCGACTGTTACATAACAGTCGTTGTGTTATGTTGAGATCCGCGTGTTTTCCGGAAGTCTTTTAAACAAATGAGATTTACATAAGAAAGAGGAAGCAATGGGGTTTGAAACTCAATGTATGTCTTTTCCATGTACTGAACTCTTGTTATTCAACTATGCCGAGGTAAATTCAATTTTTCATTCGAGGGCACCTTTAAATGTCGGATGGATCTGCTGTATTTTATCATAGAACACTGTCCGTATGTCCGTGTATTTGGAGCATTCTGTCAGGAAGTGCAGTTCTGTTTCCATCTGATTCAGATCACAGTGTGAACACAATCTCTGTTCCGGGGGCAGCCATGTTTTTTCTGTGTCTGCCCGTCTCTATCATCAGCTTGTGTCCGCCGAGTCTGTATCTGGTCAACGTGCTTCTGAGTTTCTTATCTGACACTGTGTACAGATACTCTGCCATAGTGTACTCTCTCTTTAGGGCCGAATAGCATTGCATTTTACTCTGTTGTTGTGTTTGGGTTTGCCAATGAGTGATGTAATTCTGTTTGATTTGTGCAGTAATCTGATTGATTCTGATGTTGTGGTTCAGAGCATCAGTAGATGTTTGTGAAACATCAGGACTGAAGCTCTGGATCAGCTGAGGGAAGGGGTTGCTTTCTTTGTTCATCTCTTGGTATTGCAGGGCTTTATAATGATATGATTGGGGGTCACTTAGTTTCAGATGTTTCCAGAATTTAATTGCCTTTTTTGTATCTTAATGATTAGAGGGTATTTGCCTAATTCTGCTCTGCATGCATTATTTGTTGTATGCCGGTGCACATGTAATATGGTTTTACAGAGTTCTGCATGCAGAGTCTCAAATGGATGTTTTTCCCATTTGGTGAGATCTTGATTTGAATTTGTCAGTGGACCCCATACCTCACTGCCATAAAGTGCAATGGGCTCAATTACTGATTCTAATATTTTCAGCCAAATTCTAATAGGGATTTCTATAGGACATTGCCGTTTTATGGTGTAGAGGACCCTGCGTGCTTTGTCTCTCAGTTCTGTCACAGCATTATTAAAGTTTCCTGTGGATGTGATTTTCAAACCCAGGTAGTTGTAGTGTGATGTGTGTGTTATCTGGTTAGTGCCTAATGTAAATGTGTGTTGTGTTCCCTGGGATCTGGATCTTTTCTGAAACACCATAATTTTGGTTTCATTCAGGTTGACCGTCAGGGCCCCGGTCTGGCAGTATTGCTGTAGCAGGTCCAGGTTCTGCTGTAAACCGTGTTGAGTGGGAGACAGCAGAACCAGATCATCTGCATACAGCAGGCATCTGATCTGTGAGTTGTGTAGGGTGAGGCCAGGGGCTGCAGATCGCTCCAGACTGCCTGCCAGTTCATTGATGTAGATGTTAAATAATGTTGGGCTTAAGCAGCAGCCCTGTCTCACTCCACGTTCCTGGGAAAGATACCTTGTATGTTTAGTGCTGATTTTTACGCCACATTTACTTTGAGTGTACATTGATTTGATAAGGTCATAGGTTTTACCTCCTATGCCACTTTCAATAATTTTGTAAAATAGTCCTTGGTGCCAAATTGAGTCAAAAGCTTGTTTGAAGTCGATAAAGCATGCATATATTTGACCTTTATCTTGGTTAACATGTTTTTCAATTAGAGTATGTAACGTATAGATGTGATCAGATGTACGGTAATTTGGTAAAAATCCGATTTGACTTCTGCTCAGTACATTGTGTGTGATGATGAAGTCTAATAGTCGAGCATTTATTATGCTACACAATAACTTTCCCAGGTTGCTGCTTACACAGATGCCTCTGTAGTTGTTAGGATCAAATTTATCTCCGTTTTTAAAGATTGGTGTTATCAAGCCTTGATTCCAGATGTCAGGGAAGTAACCTACACTCAGAACCACATTGAATAGTTTTAGAATGGCCAATTGGAATTTACTGCTTGTGTGTTTTATCATTTCATTTAATATCCCATCAGGTCCAGATGCTTTTTTGTGTTGGAGTTTTTTAATTTTTTCTTTAAGTTCTTTATCAGTTATTGGGAAATCTAATGGGTTTTGGTTATCTTTGATTGTTAATTCTAGTTTTTTCAATTGGTTGATTGTTTGAATTAGCTCACAGTTTGTGTTTGTTTGTACTTTATTAAACAATGTTTGGAAATGACTTTCCCATATTTCTCCTTTTTGGATTGCCAATTCTTCATTATCAGTTTTTTTCAGATTGTTCCAATTTTCCCAAAACTGGTTTGTGTTCACAGACTTCTCGATTATTGTCAGTTGTTTTTGGGTGTATTGTGCTTTTTTGGTTCTGAGTGTATGTTTGTATTGTTTTAGTGTGTCACTGTAAAGAAGGCAGATCTCTACATTATTTGGATCTTTGCGTTTCTGATTTGACAATGTTCTCAGTTTTTTGCGAATAGTTTGGCAGTCCTGATCAAACTAATTTTTGTTGTTTTTGGGTATTTGATTTTTTCCATTTTTTGTTTTCAATTTGGATCGTTTTGCTGATTTTTCAAATATGTAATTTAGGTCTCTGACAGCAAGATTGACACCTGCATTAGTGTGAGTATAGGTGTTATTTAGAAAGTTATCTATCAGCTCTTGTATTTTTTGGCTGCTAAGTGCTTTCTGATATTCTTCAGCGCTGTTTTCAGCCCATCTGTATGGTTTTCTGATGTTGTACAGCTTACTGGGCTTTGTTTTAATGATATTTTCTGTCTTTTTGAGATACACAGTGATTTGACTGTGATCAGACAGAGGGGTTAGTTCTTTAACAGTGAATGATCTGAGAGATGAAGGATCTATGTCTGTTATCATATAATCAACTATGCTGTTCCCAAGAGGCGAACAAAATGTGAATCTCCCTAAAGTGTCTCCTCGTAACCTACCATTGATGATATTCAGACCCAGGCTTCGACAGAGCTGCAGGAGGACTTTTCCATTCTTATTTACTATATGATCATGGTTATTTCTGTGGATATGGGAGAATGTGTTATTAATAACTGTCAGTTTGTTGTTGATATATTTGCTTCCTTGTGCGTCGGTGAAGTCCGGCTGTAGTCCTGTTCTTGCGTTCAGGTCCCCACAGATGAGCACGTTTCCCTGGGCCTGGAAGTGGCTTGTCTCTTCCTCTAATGTGGAGAGCATGTCTTCGCTGTAGTAGGGGGACTCTGATGGCAGGATGTATATGGCACATAGGAATATATCTTTTCTGGATGGGAGCAGTTCCTTGTGGATTTTAAGCCAGCTGTAGTATTTGCCTTGCTTTACTGTGTTGATGTGGTTGTGGAATTTTGATTTGTACCAGATTATTTGTCCTCCTGAGTCTCTTCCCTGTCGAACTGTGTTGAGTTTTTGTGATGGTAGGATGATTTCTCTGTAGTTGGGTGGGCAGTGGGTGATGGCATCTGCCCTGCTCCATGTCTCCTGTAGAATTATAATATCCATCTCTTTGATGTTCTTCTGAAAATCTGTGTTTAAACTCTTTAGTCCAAAGGCTGTTGAATTTAAGCCTTAAATATACCACATTGATATTGACAGAGTCATTTTAAGTGTGTGTATTACTCTTGTATGTTATTTGACAAGTTTGGCGCAGATGATGTTGAGCAGGTGTCTTATCTGATTGAGCTCGGCGGCTGCAGGGTTCTGTGGTTGTTGGACTGCTGCAGCGTAGCTCTGTGATGGCGCTCCAGGGGTCGAGTCCTGTCTGGTTCTTGGAGGAGGATGGATGTTTCTTTGTGGTTGGGAGCTACTTTTGCTGTGTAAGTTTCTGCTGTTTTCTGTTTTACCAAATGCTGTGCTTTTCAGCACTCTTGCGAAAAGTTGTACTCCTTTCTTGTTGAGGTGTACGTGATCATATGGGGTCGAATGTCTTTATGGTAGGCCAGGTGAACGTTTGGAATGAATGCACAGGTTCTGGAAAGTTCTACATTGTTTCCATGGATCACATGAAAAGGCACATCACTCCGTGGCAGTAACGTGGACAGGGTTATTTTAGCTTCTGGAAAGCGTTCTGAGGCTCTGATGGCTACCTCTCTGAGCATAGGAGCCACGTTGCTCTTTGTTGCTCGTAAGTCATTTGTCCCTGTGTGGACTACGATGTGCTTGTAAGTTTCTTTCAGATTTTTATCAGATACGATCTGAAGAGCCCTGCTTGTATTTGGGCACCACATTTTCTGTGCTTTCATTTTTGGAAACAAGAGTTTCTCATTTATGTATTTTCCATTGGAGTCGATGAGAATAAGAGCTTCTGTTTCAGTGGGGTTATCTGTAACGGTGCTGTGGATGTTGGTCTGTGGATCTGATGAAGAGTGAGGATCGTCCACTGCAGGTGATTGGTGATTGTCAGTGGTTAAACAGGTCAAGTGTTTAGTGTGAGATCCTTTGGAAGTTGAAACATGAAGAAGTTGTTCCTTCATGTCATTTATAAGTTCATCTTTCTTTCGAAGTTCTGATTTCAACACAGACAGTTCTTCATGCATTTCTGTTTTAATTTCAGCTACTTGTCTTCTGAAAGTTGATTTTAATTCCTTCAGCTCTTCTCTGGCTTGGTGAAGTTCCTTTGACATCTGTTCTTTGTTTCTCAGCAGGTATTCAGTCTCTTGTTTTAAGTTCATCATGTCCTTTGTAAGCTGCTCCAAGTCGCTGTTGTCTTTTAGCTGGGACATTATTAATTCTTTTAGTTCCACCACATCTATTTCCAGGAGTGAAAATTTATCTTTCATTTTTGACATGGGAGATTGAATTAAGGCTGTTGCAGTTGTTTTCTTCTTTTGGATGTCTTTTACAGGAGAAGGGGTTGTTTTTATATTTGTATGAGACTTGTATTAAGATATGCCTGCTGTTTAATTTGTATGAAGTCAGCTGTAAATACTTGGAGGGCAGGCTCCGAGGCTTGGATCATGACAGTGCCGTTGTGGTATAAGTTCAGAGATAAAATTCTTGATTCCTCATTTCCTTCAGCATCTTCAAATACCAGGATCTGTCTGCCTTTACAGATGCCTCTCTTTGTGGTGAAGGTAAAGTGTTGGCACAAAGCAGTATGCCATAAGGAGCTGTTTTCAGTGTAGAAGAGCAGGTTGGTCATTGAACTGTGGTCATAGTCAGCAAACAGTGTTTCAGGATGGTCCTTTATCTGTTTATGCCTGTGGAGCTGTTAAGAATGTTCAGAGCTCCTCTGAGGGTACACAAAGGGGCGGGGCTTGCATGCTGCAGTGGCCATTGCTGGTTTTAGAATGTAAACAAATAACTGAAAAAACTGTCTCTTTGTTTGTTTTTGAGAGTTCCTCTGTGAACTATATACAAATATTGATCAAAATGTCCACAATATTAAAATATTGATCAAAATCTGTGCATAGACAGTAAAACAAGACCAAAATGACCATCCTCATTGTCACTGTCGTATAGAAAAACATCAAAAATATTCCTCCTGAAGTGAATATTGTTTTTCAAAAAATATACAGTACAGTCCAAAAGTTTGGAACCACTAAGATTTTTAATGTTTTTAAAAGAAGTTTCGTCTGCTCACCAAGGCTACATTTATTTAATTAAAAATACAGTAAAAAACAGTAATATTGTGAAATATTATTACAATTTAAAATAACTGTGTACTATTTAAATATATTTGACAAAGTAATTTATTCCTGTGATGCAAAGCTGAATTTTCAGCATCGTTACTCCAGTCTTCAGTGTCACATGATCCTTCAGAAATCATTCTAATATGCTGATTTGCTGCCCCGGCAAAATCGGCTGGCGCCGCCCCTGGTCATGACAACGCTATTCTCAGCCTGCGCTCCAGCTGAGTAATCAACTTTATTTTTTAAAATAATTTATATATTTTATATTCAAACTGAAAACATGATGTGATTACAGTTTTTCTCAATTGCTAAAACACTAAACCCTATTGTCTGAACCAAATGCTCAGTTGCCTGAACCCACTGATTGAATCAATCACTCTTTTGGCAAAACCATAAGCACTTTTCACCTGTTTAGACAACTTGCCAACACATTTTCATTGTGATGCACCCGTGCTGCATAATGGTGAGCACAGGTGACAAAAGTCAAACACAATTAAAGCACAGATGTCACCACTTGAACACAACAACTTAAAATTGATCACACTTGTGGCTAATGATGTAAGGGAACATATAAAGTAAGCCAGTTCAGAGAGCACTGGTTTGTGAGGCCCTACAATGGATAGAAATCTGAGAGGAAGAGTTTGTGTGAGAGGAGGTCGAGGTGGTCAGCGAAGACCAAGAACAGTAATATCTGATGAAATCAGAGCTACTGTGATTGACCATGTTCATGTCCATGGTATGAGCATGAGGGAGGCTGGACAAAGGGTACAACCAAACATCAGTAGATTCACTGTGTCCACCATAATCCGAAGATTTAGAGAAGAGAACAGGTAATTACCTTTTTTTTGACATTATAGTACAGTATGTAAATGTTGACAGCAATTACTGTATGACATACTATATACTGTACCACAGTATACTGTAAGTAAATATGTTTCAGTACATCACTGTACCAATATACTGTAGTATTGTAATGGAGGGTTGGTCTAACTGTTTGTAGGCCTAGTATTCCATGTATATTTTTTTGTAACTCCATGTTCTCTTTTTGTAGAATTGAAAGACTGCCACATGGGGGTGGGAGGACAGGTATGTTCTCCCCACACCAAGAGACCCTAACTGTTGATATGGTCCGTGAGAACAATGCCATTAAACTGAGTGAAATTCAGCAGAAGATCATTGAGGACCATGTAAATTTTGAGGGTATCAACAGTGTCAGCCTCTCTACTGTTGATCGTGTCCTCAAGCGCAACAGACTGCGCATGAAACAGCTATAGAGAGTGCCCTTTGATCGCAACTCAGATAGAGTCAAAGAGCAAAGATTCCAGTATGTACAGGTTGGCATATATCCAGACACATTCAATGTTAATTACTCTAAGTCAGGGGTCTCAAACTCAATTTACCTGGGGGCCGCTGGAGGTAGAGTCTGGGTCAGGCTGGGCCGCATCAAGTATTCCACAAAAAAGGAGCACAACTGATCCAATCATCTCAATCTTTATTACTAACAGTTCTTCAACATTAACGTTTCTTCCAAACATTTTTTCATAACAAATCAATGCATTTTTAAAGATATTGTGAGACATTGTGAGTATGAGTTCATTTATTAATTTAATTAGAACTGTTTTCACACCTGTCATAGTCAAAGTCATAGTTAAAACATTTATTTTTTAAAGAGCCATTTGTGAGCTAAAAGAGCCGGGTCTTTTCAGCGAGCTGAGTCAAACGAGCCGGCTCACGAAAAAGAGCCGGAATGTCCAAAGGTGCATTCCATTCGACCGCAAGTGGACTGCGAAGTGGACTTCACAGGGTATTTCGCCATCTTAAGTGAGATTTCATTCCGAAGGGAGTGAACATGTTCAGTTCGAAGGGCACTGCGAACGGGATAGGGAATAAGGGAACATCGATACATCACTTCACAGGAAGTAGAGAGGTAAAACCACTTGAGGCCCGAGTTTGAGACCCCTGCTCTAAGTAGTGATTTACTGTAGTGGCCTAAATCACTTTTTCCGTATCACTTAAAAAACTATATCTATTTCTACAGAGGTTTTTTCAGCTGGATGCAATGGAAAGACCCCATGAATACATCTACATGGATGAAGCTGGGTTTAATCTCACCAAAAGAAGGAGAGGCCATAATGTGATTGGCCATCGGGCCATTGTTGGTGTTCCTGGGCAGCGTGGTGGCAATGTCACATTATGTGCTGCCATCAGCAATCATGGGGTTGTCCACCATCATGCCAACCTAGGGCCCTACAACACTCACCAGCTCCTCATTTTCCTCAATCACATGTGAGATGCTCTGTTAGGGCAGCAGGATAAGCATCCCATCTATGTTGTTGTTTGGGACAATGTGAGTTTTCACAGAGCCCTCCAGGTTAGAGAGTGGTTCAATATGTACCAAGGTTTTATCAATCTTTGCCTTCCACCGTACTCCCCTTTCCTAAACCCCATTGAGGAATTCTTCTCCTCATGGCGTTGGAAGGTATATGGACGCCAACCTTACACCAGGGTAAATCTCCTGCAAGCCATGGGACTTGCCTGTGGTGACATAGGTGTGGAGGCATGCCAAGCCTGGATACGGCATGCCAGGGGTTTTTTCCCCCGTTGCCTGGCCAGACAAAATGTGGCCTGTGATGTGGATGAAGTCCTGTGGCCTGACCCAGTACGGAGACATGATGCTGTGGCTGAGTAATGCACTTATTTGTATATTTTTGTACTTTATTTTTACATTGGCTTACTGTACACAAGTGGCAAATGCATAAGATTTCTGTTTTGTCTTTTTGTACAAGTGCTAAATGCACAGGTTTTTTTGTTTTGCAACATGCATTTAGCCTACAGTGAACAATAAACATTTATTTCTCCAGCTTCATGTCCTGAGCATTGTGTTTTCTATTTTTCTACATAGTGTTTAGTGACTGTTCAGTGACTGTTCAGTAGTGTTTTTAATTTTGATTGACTCGGGGCACGATTTGACAACATAGTTCAGTTTTGAGCACAGATTGAACTGTTTTGAGGTGAAAGTTTGGTTTTGCAAGAAGAGTCTGAGGTTTTGTGAATGTAGCTTGAAAATTGGGTTTTGTGTTCACAGTTTAGAGAAAAGGAGAGCAGCTTTCAAGAAATGTGTCTTGGCAATCGAGAAAAACTGTAACACTCAAGTCATTCAAGTCATCGTGTCTCAAGTCAAGTCCCGAGTCTTTAACTTCCAAGTCCGAGTCAAGTCTCAAGTATTTTATTTTTTGTCAAGTCAAGTCACAAGTCATAAAAATAGCGACTCGAGTCTAGTCTGGCTATCACCAGACCAAGCTCAATTTAAAATTGAACATTGGTCTGGGGAGTTTGCTATGTATTTCCTACTGCACAAGAGGCGTGATCAACGAGCATTAGTCACGCAATTGGATAGTCCTTCAACCAATCAGATCAACGATCCGGGTGACGTACTTTGCAGAGCGATGCGAAAACTTCAGACAGGTTTAGTGTGTCTCAATCAGCTCCCTAGTTCAGTAGTCAGGGAATCAGCCACATTCACTTGCATGATATACTGATTCACGACCTAGGGAACTAGGGAGCTGATTGAGACGCAGGGTTAGTTTGTATTGGTTTGTAGCGTTGATCTGCAGTTTGCAGGAGCAGCAATGGCATCGAGCGATTTTTGCAGGTTGTGCAAAAAACCATGAAAGTGATCGGTATTTACACCCACTCGAGCAATTTGTTTGCGAACTAAAGAAGTCATTCAGCATCGTCGAAAGTTTAAAAGGTGACTCTGATACTGTTCTGGTTCAGTGTAAATGAACACGGAATATAGCCGCCCTAAACTACGTCATTGTCATGACAACCAAAAAGAATTCCAGTCAGCTCAGGCGGCGCGAGATTCAAGAAGCAGGGAGACGAAACATATAGAGCAAATAATAAAAATATTGTCTACCATCAAATGGCATTGAAGTAAAAGAGTCCTGTACTCACATCGTGAAGCAAACCACCAAAATAACAGCAGAGAATCATAGTGTGTCATTAATCGCCGTTTGTAATCTTCCTATGAAGAGACTGTCGGATCAACGCTCTGCTACATTTCTCTCAGATAAGGTAAATGCTTAACACAATCGGCGTCACTGTGATTGTGCAATGTTATTTTGGAGTGACGGTCATGCGAGAGACGGGTAGATCAGATAGAGTTTGAAAGCTGCTTGCCGTCGCTTCTCTATCGTCATCATGTTATACCCGCCAATAGCGAGCAAGGTGGATAAGCCAGTCTGTGATTGGTTCCCGCAAAAGTGTAACAGTGCAGCAGAAATGAATGCACGGGTTTCCAGACTGAGTTGCTGAGCGAAATCAAATCGCCGGCAGATCAGGCTGGGTTTACCCAGACTAACTCGAGTCGACTCGAGTCCAAGTCACCAAGTCACAAGTCCCCATGTCTGCATATTTGTGATATCTGAAAAGCGCTGAGCGCGTCCTTCTCTGATTTAGCGTCAGCCAGAGCGATCACGTGATGCACTGAACGTTCCAATCACATCGGTGTGATCATACCTTTTTGGATCGTAGCCTACACGTCAAAGGGTTTTAAAAAAGATTGTAATAACATTTACAATCGTATCTACAATCAGAATTTTCTAGAGTGATTAAACAAAACAAGAATATATGACCACTGAAGACATTAGTGACAAAAACGTATCGGATCAGGGAACACAGTGCTGACTGTAGTTTTGAACATTTTTTAAATCATATTAGTCATTGTAAAATATACATTTTAATGGCATGACAATAATTGTGTGAAAAAAGTGTGAAATTGTAATATATGATACATGACTGAAAAGTTCTAGATCACACAGCTGCAACGTGCGTTTATGCGGGGAAATATACATTTAATATTGCCTACCTCAAGAGTAAAAAGATTAGTTGCTGTCATGTTAACTGTTCCATGAGAAAATATATGGCCTTTTCACAAGATTGCAGAGCATTACGCAAAAAGTGTATAGCTTACTCCTGTTAGACTTTAAGGGAGGCCCCAATAAGTCTTATGATTAATTAAATATAGTTGGGCCACTTTTTGTTAAATGTGTAATTTAGATGCCTAGATGTTTTTTTTTTTCTTTTCTTTCTTGCTTTTGTTAATTTTAGGGTCCTGCTATAATATTTCAATTTGAATACAGTTGATATAATGTGTTATTTGCGAGGTATAAACATTTTGAGGTCATGCTCTCCCGATAAATTTCTTTTCAGGTAAAGTGAGCCATCCATGATTTATCAAATATTATCCGGTATTAAAAAACACATGATTTATTAACACATACTATCAAACAAACATATTCAACAACATATTTAACAAACCTAAAAGCATATAGGCTAGGCTATGAGTAAAATTCATCAGTTCACTCAATGCATGTGTAAAATTCAAAACAACTGATAGAAAATGTTGTGTTGACATTAAATTTGATGAAATCTGAATATCAGAATATTCAGAAATCAGAATATGGATGAAATGAGCTCTATTATAAAAATAGGACTATAACATGCAACAACAAATACGCTAACAAAAATTGAGTACGAGGAACATTTAATATGGTAACCATATTGTAAAACTTTTTTTCTGTCTGTTTTCTCTAAGCACTTTAAATGAACTTAAATTGTTGATATAATGTGGATGCAGGCCCACTTTACCTGCATTCACCCTATCAAAATAATTTTAATTAACACTAAAATAGAAATGTAGACTACATCATTAAAATGACATCATATTCTTTAGTTTTATTTATTTATTTTTATAAATAAACATATTTCTTCAAATGTCCAATACAACAACAAAATCAATGAGGCTACGTCTAATGAAAAATAAACAAAAAATAATAATATTCACAACTGGAAAACGAATATTATTATAAATATAATGAATGTAATTTCAATTAGTCAAGTCTCAAGAACTTGCTTTTTTAAATAATTAAAAAATAAAATAAAAGATGTGTAGGTTATAAATGTATTCAGCTGCTGCCATGAATGTCAATGTAGATAACAACAAGACCTCTGGAATCCTCGACGATCTTCGACAGTCAGTGTAACTTCACAGATGCGTGTTTACTTGCGCTGTGTTGCGTTACCAAGTTCAACCCAGAAACAAACGTTTAGGTTACTTTCTGCGAATCGACTCAGTCAAGAGAAATTTGAAGGATGGATATATTGTTGGCATTGAAGACAAATGCAGTGTCTGTTGTCATGACTGTCTTGGTTCTGTTTTTGCTGTTGAAGATTCGAGGAAAGAAGAGCAATTTTGGGCGGCTGCCACCAGGACCCGCTCCGAATCTACTGGTGGGAAATTTATTTCAATTTAATGTCAAGGAAGCCTACAAATATTACCTAGAGGTTAGTAGGTCCATTCACTACTATTATTCAGTAAAAGTATTGGGAGTAACTGCTTGTAGCCTATGATTGTGTTCAACACATATGCAGGTAAACTATTAAACCGTTTAATGCCCAGAATACAAAAACTGAATAAATCAATTCAAATATAATATAATTAAATACATATATATATATTCGCCTGAAATCGTTGATACACTAATATATATTATATATATATATATATATATATATATATTTTTTTTATTTTTTTTTTATTTTTTTACAGTAACTTGAATGTAATTAATGTTCTATTTATTTAAACCAAGTATATCACTAAGTTAGTGTTATTATAGCCTAAGCATTTTTACATTTATTCCAAAATAATAACTAAAGGAAAACAAACAAAAAAACGAAACATCTCACAGTGAAGCATTGTTCCGGAGCTTGATTCCAGAGCCCATTTATTAATTCTTTCATAAATTCATTCACAGACTCATTTATTCATACATTGTGTAAGTACCACGACACGTGAAAGAGCATTTATATTTTTATTGCCTTTGTTTTTCATAGCACAAACTGATATATATATATATATATATATATATATATATATATATATATATATATATATATATATATATATATATATATATGAAAGAAAGGCTGGGTCAGGGGTGTCCAAACTTTTTTAAAAGGGGGCCAGATTCGATGTTGTGGACACAGTTGGCGGCGGTTCCTTTTCAATTATAGGGCCTATATATACAGTGGGTACGGAAAGTATTCAGACCCCCTTAAATTTTTCACTCTGTTATATTGCAGCCATTTGCTAAAATCATTTAAGTTCATTTTTTTTCCTCATTAATGTACACACAGCACCCCATATTGACAGAAAAACACAGAATTGTTGACATTTTTGCAGATTTATTAAAAAAGAAAAACTGAAATATCACATGGTCCTAAGTATTCAGACCCTTTGCTCAGTATTTAGTAGAAGCACCCTTTTGATCTAATACAGCCATGAGTCTTTTTGGGAAAGATGCAACAAGTTTTTCACACCTGGATTTGGGGATCCTCTGCCATTCCTCCTTGCAGATCCTCTCCAGTTCTGTCAGGCTGGATGGTAAACGTTGGTGGACAGCCATTTTTAGGTCTCTCCAGAGATGCTCAATTGGGTTTAAGTCAGGGCTCTGGCTGGGCCATTCAAGAACAGTCACGGAGTTGTTGTGAAGCCACTCCTTCGTTATTTTAGCTGTGTGCTTAGTTAGGGTCATTGTCTTGTTGGAAGGTAAACCTTCGGCCCAGTCTGAGGTCCTGAGCACTCTGGAGAAGGTTTTCGTCCAGGATATCCCTGTACTTGGCCACATTCATCTTTCCCTCGATTGCAACCAGTTGTCCTGTCCCTGCAGCTGAAAAACACCCCCACAGCATGATGCTGCCACCACCATGCTTCACTATTGGGACTGTATTGGACAGGTGATGAGCAGTGCCTGGTTTTCTCCACACATACCGCTTAGAATTAAGGCTAAAAAGTTCTATCTTGGTCTCATCAGACCAAAGAATCTTATTTCTCACCATCTTGGAGTCTTTCAGGTGTTTTTTAGCAAACTCCATGCAGGCTTTCGTGTGTCTTGCACTGAGGAAAGGCTTCTGTCGGGCCACTCTGCCATAAAGCCCCGACTGGTGGAGGGCTGCAGTGATGGTTGACTTTCTACAACTTTCTCCCATCTCCCGACTGCATCTCTGGAGCTCAGCCACAGTGATCTTTGGGTTCTTCTTTACCTCTCTCACCAAGGCTCTTCTCCCCCGATAGCTCAATTTGGCCGGACGGCCAGCTCTAGGAAGGGTTCTGGTTGTCCCAAACATCTTCCATTTAAGGATTATGGAGGCCACTGTGCCACTGTGCTCTTAAGTGCAGCAGACATTTTTTTGTAACCTTGGCCAGATCTGTGCCTTGCCACAATTCTGTCTCTGAGCTCTTCAGGCAGTTCCTTTGACCTATAATAAATTTTAATAAATCTGCAAAAATGTCAACAATTCTGTGTTTTTCTGTCAATATGGGGTGCTGTGTGTACATTAATGAGGGAAAAAAATGAACTATGATGAACTTTTAGAAAATGGCTGCAATATAACAAAGAGTGACAAATTTAAGGGGGGTCTGAATACTTTCCGTGCCCAGTGTATATGTAAACCACATATGGCACCTCACTACATGGTAAAAAGTAAAAATATTGTTTCAATGACTTTATGGTATTTAGTCTATAAACACATTTAATATAAACAGGAATGCACAAAACTACATTAACTACATTAAAAAGTAAATAAAATGAGATATTAACCTACATTTCTGACAAAGTACCACAGTTACAGGTAATGTTACCACTGTAAATCCATGATAAATGTTGTTGAATTGTTGGTTTAAAAGTATTCTAACTGTATCGGCTCAGTGTTTCTCCTGATTTGAACATTAGTGTTGTTGATTCAGTCAGCGCAGTTTCAACTGACTTTAAACTGAATGAAATCACAGATTTGCACTTTGTACCTAAGACCACTGCGCCGAACTCGATAACTTCTTACTGTCTGTTTAGTGCTGTGTGATCGAGACACGGGTCGTTTCTCAAAAACAAGTTCGCAAACTTCGGACTCGCGTCCTTGGTAGTTAGGACTTTGCAAGTTCGACTCAGGAGAACGAGCTCCCGTGGACGGGAGAACACAAGTCCGGTGATTCTGCAAATGGAACAACAGCGTACCTGATAACGTCACTCAGCTCGCTCTGGCTTCTCCGGTTATCTCTGTATGTATATTTTAGCTAACAATAAAGCGAAATTTGTTATAAAACACCACTCTGCCTCTTTTCGTTTTATTTAAAAAACAAACAAAAACATATTAATAGCCTCAGGCAACGAGTGATTGATTAAAGAGGCAGGGTTGTTTAATATTTCGTTTTGTTATAAATATATGCATATATTTATAACAAAACGAAATATTAAACAACCCTGCCTCTTTTCGTATATATTTCAAAAATATTAAATGTAATACTATTTGTGCATACTCTGATTATCTTCACTGTAATAAAATGAAATAGGCTATAACATAAAACACAACCCTGTCTCTAGGCCTATTTGTTAAATGACAGTTTTAATGATCAATAATAGCCATTATAAAAGGTAAGAATATACAATAAGAAATAAAGCAAACAATTCAGTCAAGCGTACAAAATCAGCGCTTTAGTAGGATACAAAAGTTAAATAGCCATATATAAAGTTATGAAACGTCAAGTTGCCCTCAGCCAAAACGGAGCCAGCGGCAAACGTCAGAAGGACTAGCCGAGGTAAGGCTGCTCTCGGCTGGGCACATGAGCGCTGAGCGTCCGTTGATCGCCTGGATCTCACAACTCCGACAACGTCAGATCAAATTGTCAGAAAGGCGCGATCTTTATCAATAAACCACAAATTTGAGCTTTAAACCAGCACATTCTCGCCTGAAAAACTCTTAAAACTACATATCATGACATAATAACAATATGTTTAAATTATGCGGGGTTTCTCCTTTACTATTGACGCTTGCTGCGAGATGCATTCTGGGATACCTGGCTGTCTCAAGTCTGCACAAGTCACCTCTCGATGCATGCTCGATAAAATGGGCGGATCAAGAACACATATCGAGGATTTGAGCTGAACTTGGCTAGATGCGAACTTTGAATTGGAACAGTACTTGGACAGCGACTGATGACGTTTCACAAGTCCACAAGAACACAAGTACAGACAAGTACGCATATTGAGAAACGGCTGTGTCCCAATTCAGGGGCCGCGCACCTCGAAGTGCATGAAGGGTGGGGGGTGGGTTTGGAGTTGAGGGTTGCCAGGTCTGCGCAACAAAACCATCCCAAAAGTAGCGTAATCACAACACAAGTGTAAAAGTATCCCAATCCCAGACTTGGAAACAATGAGCCGAGGGTCGTTACATGGCTAGCAGACAGCTGACAGTTGACGTTTGTGTGTGCATTTTAAAGTTTTATGACTTTCTATTGGGTTTTGACACGTTCACTGCCGACGACGACAGGACACTGGACCAAAATATGTATGTAGGCTATGTAGGCTAATTTTAGTTTTATATCGTTAGCAAATAGTTAACCTTGTTTGTTTTTATGAAATGATAACTGTGTCAGTTGTTTTAACTAAAAGAAACTTGCACTGACATCTTAAAATATACCTGCTGAGCATGACTATTTGTAACAGGCAAGAATTTTAAAGCTATGATGACCAAGACAAAATTTGAATGGACCATAGATCTGTTTTGTATGTTCAAATATTTCTGATTTTATTTTTATATATTTATATAATACGCCCCACCAGCGTCTCCCTTCTCAGCCGAATGAAAGTGTACACAAATATGTTTGTTCTGTTTTATATACTGATAATTTAAAGCTGCTGTCTGCAGTTTTTCCTCTTTGTCGCCATCTCTGTTTGAAACATGCAATTGCAGTCATATGCGGAACAGTTATCTGTAAGTGCATTGTGCCTCGGCACAGCTCGTCAGCGCGGATGAATCTAATGCTTGCTGTCAATCATCGCACCGGTGTGGATACTGAACTTCAGAATCACAGATTCTACGTCTTGAAAGTATGACCAATATAAGAATTTTCACTGGAAAATATCATCTGAACAAGTAAGTAACATTTCTGCCACATTTGTTCTGACCAACTGAGGAAAAAAGCATTAGGCTTACAATAAATCGCGCTGCCAATGATGATTAAATCTAACGATCTCTTAGCTCGGATCATGCCAAACCGTGCAAATTATTATTACTGTTATATTGTTCTCAAATTGTTAATGTTAACAACATCAGCACTGCGTGACTGTATTTAGTGTGTATTAGCGTTACCTGTAGATTTCAATTTCTGTAGCCACTCCACAGTCCAAAGTCTTTTGCTTTTTGACTACGGCTGAATCTCCAGTTATCACTGTTGATTGTCATTTGGACCTTTCTGGATTACAATCCGCCATCAAAATGATTAGTTTAATTATTTCAGCTGCTGTGAGAAAAGGCTATAAATGTGCCGCTACCTGCAGCTTCCTCACGATATAACTGACTCGACGGAAATCCGCCATGTCGCTCTTAGCCTATTATAAAACATTATTAAGCTTACCGTTGTGAATCGAGACAAGATAATTAGATAGTTTTGAACACTAGCTGGTTATGTACTTGTGCAAAAGTTGACTTTGGATAATTTTTAACCAAAAAAAAAGGGGGGGGGCGGCCTTTGAAGTGCGATTCACCGCAGCGCGAGAACGTCTGACGTAACTCGAGAGCGACTTCAAGTGCACCCTCTCCGTTTCCCCGTGGAATGAAGCGCCCATCTCAAGACACTTCGCGGTCTACCCTATCCCACAGTTCACTGCGCGCCAGTGACGACAGGAGTTCAGGTGTGAATTCAAATAAATGTAGGAAATGCCCCGGTTTCATCAATCAAACTGTAATATCCGTGATGTCCAAATCGTCAGTTTTTCATAAATGCAATATTTGTCTCTGAGATGGAGTGCAGTTGAATAAAATCTTTAAGTACTGTACTTTAAATTCAGACTTAAATACAGAGTAAATGTATAAATATGAATGTATATATTCTCCAAGTTAACATTTCATTTAAAAAACAAACAAGGTTAACTTGCTAACGATATAAAACTAACATTACATAGTTTAACCATACATATTTTGGTCCAGTGTCCTGTCGTCGTCGGCAGTGAACGTGTCAAAACCATATAGAAAATCATAAAACTTTAAATTGCACACACAAACGTCAACTGTCAGCTGTCTGTCACACAGCTGCTACCATAGACATAATGTCTATGGCTGCTACTGCTAGCCATGCAACGACGCTCATTGTTGCCAAGTCTGGGATTGGGATACTTTTACACTTGTGCTGTGATTACGCTACTTTTGGGATGGTTTTGTTGCGCAGACCTGGCAACCCTCCACTCCAAAAACCCCACCCCTTTCATGCACTTCGAAGTGCGCGGCCCTGAATTGGGACACAGCTTATAACACATTTTGTGAGCTCGTGAGTCGCGTCACCCTAGTCGCGCCCTGTGCGGTGTGCACAAGCAGCGCTATTTCATTCCGCTTTTGGCGCGTTACCGCGTCTAATGTTCATCTGGCCTAAATTTTAGTACTGCCATTTTGTGTTGACATTGTGAAACTGCACGATTTGTAAATTATGCATGGCGGGCCACGTATAATATATTTTAATAGACAGGCTGCGGGCCGTTTGAAATTCATCCCCGGGCCGCAGTTTGGACACCCCTAAACTGGGTCATATGCATAGACTGTAAAAAGGTCATATGGCAAGCAAAGGCAGCTTTTCCACCTTTTGACCACAAGATTTCGCTAGTGTGCGGTGTTAAAATAAGCTTCGCGCTATGAACCTATGGAGTCAAAAAATAATCCCGCATAGTTTTGCAAAAGAAATTACATTTTTGTAAATAAAAAAGAAAAAGAAAACAAACTAATCACATCAAATCATAGCACGATTTATTCACCTGCGGGTGTCGCTGTTGGACAGTGTCCCTTCAGAAAAACGAGTGACTTACACACTTATTAATGTCACATTTTGTAATATTTGCGTTGTTTTGATTTTGTAATATGGATTATTTTCCATAAAATACATAATATAAAATAAATAAAAAAATAATGAAATAATAATTACATGTTAATTACATTTGAGGTTGTTAGTCACCAATATTTGAGCTGATTTGAAGTACATGTAATTTGAATACACATATAACATTGAAATGTCCCATATTGAACCCACATAAATTTTCTTCCTTTAGCTCAGTAAGAAGTATGGCTCTGTTGTCACCATCTGGTTGGGAAACACACCAGTCGTCATCATTTCTGGATATGAAGCCCTAAAGGAAACTATGATTGGTCTTGGTGAGGAATTCAGTGGCAGGGCCGACTATCCGCTGATCATAAAGTCCACTTTGGGATATGGTGAGGTCGCTTGATGCCTAAAGTTACATGGTTTATTTGAGCTCTCTTTTAGTAGTAGACCAAAAATGTTAACATTTTCTCTATGCGCAGGTGTTCTGTCCACCAGCGGACACAGATGGAAGCAAATGCGCAAATTCTCTCTCACGACTCTGAAGGAACTTTGGAATGGGCCGCAGGAGCATCGAGGAACGAGTCAGGGAGGAGGCTGAATATCTTGTGGAAATGATTAAAAAATGTGAAGGTAAAATCATTTTTATATAATCTTATATTTAGATTATCAGATGAAAAAACTGCAGACATAAACTACAAAAACATGACAAAGCGTGCATCAATAAAACACTACAATCAAACATATAGTGGTTCCATTATTTAGAATAAACTTGAGAAAATATTATTACACTGTGTGTCACATCTCATGTTACAGAACTTATTTTCTCCTTCAAGGCTCTGCATTCAGCCCTGCAGACATGCTGTCTAATGCCGTGGTCCAATGTGATCTGCGGCATTGTCTTTGGCCATAGGTTTGAATTTGAGGATCCACAGTTTAAGTTTCTCCTCCGGACTGTAAATACTTACTTCACTATCCTCAACAGTCCTCTTGGACAGGTACTGCACTCCAGTGATTTTTTTATATAAATGTTTTTTAGATATTACCATTCAGAAGCCTCACAAAGGCAGCATTTATTTGATCAAAAATACAGTAAAAACAGTAATATTGTTTATTAAGGATGCATTCAACTGATAAAAAGACTTTTATAATGTTTCAGAAGATTCTATTTCAAATAAATGCTGTTGTTTGAACTTTCTATTCATCAAAGAATCCTTAAAACTGTTACTGTTTGTAACATTTATGATAATAATAATATGTTTTTGATCATCAAATCAGCATATTAGAATGATTTGTGAAGGATCATGTGACACTGAAGACTGGAGTAATGATGCTGAAAATTCAGCTTTGCATCACAGGAATAAATTACATTTTAAGATATATTCAAATAGAAAAATTAATTTAAATTGTAATATTTCACAATATTATTATTATTTTTTGTTGTATTTTTAATCAAATAAATGCAGCCTTAGTGAGCAGAAAAGACTTAAAAACATTAAAAATCTCACCGATCTCAAACTTTTGAACAGCTGTGTGCATGTATATATACATTAAACAAATTTTAAGTTGTAAAATAGTACAAAAAATGTTTTTGCATAAGATATATAATTGTATTTTGATCCTCAAATTGATGTTTCTTTATTTTATTTTCAGCTCTATAATATATTCCCAAGGTTAGTCAGTCTCTTCCCCGGTAAACACCATCAGCTGTTTAAAGACCTAGAAGAGGCCAGAGAGTACTGTAAACATCAAGCCAGGGCTCGGATGAATAATGTGGATCCCTCGTGCCCACAGGACTTCATTGAGGCCTTTGTGCTAAAAATGAAAGAGGTAAATAACTGAAAGAAATGGCCATTTAAAAATATTTAGCCATATACAGTCCTGAATACATTTATTTGCACCATCTGGTGGTGAGACCATGACATGATATCAGATAACAATGTAAAAAATTCTTCCAGTTAACTTACTTCATTTACAAGTTTTAGATGTGATCACACAGCTTGTTTTATTAAGTATACTATTAATCTTTGACAGTATAAAAGAGACCCTATATGCACCTGTTCTCTTTTGCAGGAGAAAGACAAGTCTGACACAGAATATCATTTTGACAACTTGGTTTCTATAGTATGGAACTTGTTCAGCGCCGGCACAGAAACCACTTCATCCACCATCAGACACGCTTTGCTTCTGATGATGAAGCACCCAGATGTTCAAGGTGAGGTCAAACAAATGCTTCTCTTTCCAAGCATTAAAGGGTTAGTTCACCCAAAAATGAAAATTCTGTCATTTATTAGTCACCCTCATGCCGTTCCACACCTGTAAGACCTTCGTTCATCTTCAGAACACAAATTAAGATATTTTAGTTGAAATCCGATGACTCCGTGAGGCCTCCATAGGGAGCAATGGACACTTTCTCTCTCAAGATCCATAAAGGTACTAAAAACATATTTAAATCAGTTCATGTGAGTACAGTGGTTCAATATTAATATTATAAAGCGACGAGAATATTTTTTGAGCACCAAAAAAACAAAATAACGACTTATTTAGTGATGGCCGATTTCAAAACACTGCTTCAGGAAGCATCGGAGCGTTATGAATCAGTGTGTCGAATCATGATTCAGATTGCGTGTCAAACTGCCAACAGCTAAAATCACGTGACTTTGGCGCTCCGAACAGCAGATTCGATACACTGATTAATTTATGCTCCAAAGCTTCATGAAGCAGTGTTTTGAAATCGGCCATCACTAAATAAGTCGTTATTTAGTTTTTTTGGTGCTCCAAAAATATTCTCATCGCTTTATAATATTAATATTGAACCACTGTACTCACATGAACTGATTTAAATATGTTTTTAGTACCTTTATGGATCTTGAGAGAGAAGTGTCCATTGCTCCCTATGGAGGCCTCACGGAGCCATCGTATTTCAACTAAAATATCTTAATTTGTGTTCTGAAGATGAACAAAGGTCTTACAGGTGTGGAACACCATGAGGGTGAGTAATAAATGACAGAATTTTCATTTTTGGGTGAACTAACCCTTTAAGTTTTACTTTGACTTCTTCTGCACAGAGCGTGTTCAGCGGGAAATTGATGAGGTTGTAGGAAAGGACCGCTGGCCCTCCATTGAAGACAGACAGAAGCTGCCGTATACAGATGCAGTAATTCACGAGGTCCAGCGCAGCATGGATCTCGCCCCCATCGCTGTCCCACACAAGATGATGTGCGACACTGAATACAATGGTTATGTCATTCCTAAGGTAATTTTCTCATGCATTTACATCATCTTGATTCATTAGGTATTTATTATTATTTGCATCTTTCTATTTATTTGTAAAATAAAATTTCTTCTAGGGGGCCATGGTTTTTCCTCTACTATCCTCCGTGCTTGTAGATCCGAAACTGTGGAAGAACCCAAATTGTTTTGATCCAGAGAACTTCCTGGATGCAGATGGCAGATTCAAGAAGAATGATGCATTTGTTGTATTCGGCATGGGTGAGCTTCATTGTGCATGTTAGACCATAAAAATGTTGCTCTTTAGATGAAAACTGAAGTCAACACATGCTAAATTATGTTTATCAGTGTTTTAGTCATAATGGGACAAAAATAACCATGTTAAATAATTTATTCCTCAGTAGTTGCCTTTAAAGGGCAAATCACAGACAAAAAATGGATGACACATAGGGAAAAGATTTTAAACCAACTTCTGTGTGCTCTCTTGACAGGCAAGCGCGTTTGTCTCGGTGAGGCTCTGGCTCGCACAGAACTCTTTGTCTTCTTCACTTCCCTCCTTCAGCACTTCACCTTCAAGGCCATGGTGCCACCAGAAGAGCTCGACACAAAGCCTACAAATTGCAGTTTTGGCCGCATGCCCCGCACATACGAGTGCTATGCCATTCCTAGGATGTAGAGGATGTGTCCACAAAATACAAAGAAAAGATTCAACATAGTCTCATTTCATTTTGATGCTTTAATGGAAATAAATATGTGCAAAATGATATTGCACTTTTTGTTTTTTTGGCAAATACAAGATTAATATTTAGCATTTACCTTTCTGATGAATTACAGCCACCAATACCTCATTTCAGGTGTCAAATCATTTTTTAAATTTTTTTTTACAGGTCTATTTTATGACCTTACAGGTCAAACAATAATATTGGCACTTTTACAAATAATGCATTTTAGCTTCTGAGTTGGCACAGTGCTTTATTTTTTTTTTCTATACTTGGGGGCTTTTCACACAGAACATTTTTTTGTGTTTAAAGGTACACTATGTGTGACATGTTTCTTCAAAATTAACAACATTATTATGAGTAAATACATCATCAATCCTTCTTCCAAAGTGTTTTTACCTTTACCCTGATCCACTAAGGTAAGAATATATGTTTATATTTTAGACCTAGCAGGATAGTTTTCACCGGAAATTACGGGCATGCATCACTCGCTTGTGTGTGTCTGGTTATATTTGTAAATAGAGAAAAGTTGCTCCGGCTACTTTGACGCATGTATGGTGTGGGAGCAGCATAGGTTAGTTGTCACAACGAGCCAGAAAAGTTGACATGGAGCAGCTAAATGTTCAACCGTTAAAAAAAGACGAACAGAGAAGAGTATGCAGAAAAAATATAATGCGATAGAGCTCGTAATAAAACAAGAATCAACATCGCCTTTTGTTTCCCCGAGATGGCAAGAACTGAGGGATTTGAAATGTTGTAAAAGAGACGTGGATATGGTAATAATTTCCAACGTAGTAATAATTTTTATTACTCAACAGGTGAGTAAAGTGTTTTATTGAACAGATAAATTGCCATATGTAGCTCTCTAACAGAGATAATTGTAAAGCATTATCTATTGTGAAGGGTCATTTCATTAGGAGTTGTAGTGCTGGGATGGAAATTTATTTTAAAGTACTGTGTCTATTAATGGGTATAGCTACTGTAACATCTTCAGCTAGACAGCTTAAGATTATTTTCATCTAAGCTGGTTATATCTCTTAAGCCTAGTAGTAAATGTTTTATAATCAGTAGTCACATGAGCGGAAGCATAACCAAAATAATGTTCTTCCGCAAAATGCATGCAGTTTTGTTTTTAACCCCTAAATGCATTTTTTTATTGAACACTAATAGTAAAAAATATGGAATATTTTCCTAATATTTGTATTATTTTATATTTAATAATGGTGCATCATTTAGAGATGAATATTGTCTAGTACATGAAAATGCCCTCAAAATTCACGACTCAAAAACACAACGCACTCAGTGTTGCCAGATTGGGCGGGTTCCCGCCCAATCGGGCTCCTTTTGGTCACGTCCGACCCGAAAAAAATGCATTGGGCGGGTCTTTAAAATTTGGGCTGGTTTTTGATGCAACAGGCGGGTTTTTATTTTTGACTATAAACAGTATTCTTTATTATATTTTTTTTAATGAAAACTAACTATAAAATAAATTATATAATGTAGGATGACGTTTAAATTAGGTATGGTTCAGGTTAGCCAATAAGGTTCAGGGGAATCCTGTCCAATCAGACTTCAAGCTTGATTGGCGGGTTGTTGTAGGCTAATTCATTATATCGTCAAAACTGCATTATCATCATCAGTGATCGTCATTCATCATCATCATCATGCCAAAGTGGGGTAAATACAAAAAGTCCTACAGAAAGGAATGGGAGAGCGACCCGTCTTTAAAAACATGGATTACACCTGTGGTAGGCGATTCTGATGTTTGATCATTTCTGAAACGTAATAGCTGATATAGTGTCTAGTGACGATTCAGTGTATCATTCAGTCATTATTTTATTTAAAATTAAAAGAAGGAAAAAACGAGAATTCATGTTAATTCGCCCAGTGGTCTATAAGTTAAATAATAATAATAATTTTAATAATGATAATATAAAAAAAAATTAGTTGGTAATTAAGCACAAATTTGTAAGTAGCCTACTAATACAAAAAGAAAAGTATAATGAAATGATTTGAGAATTGGCCTATTAGAAAAGAACTGTAGTTCTGACAATAGTAGCACAAGAACAATAAAAAATGTTGTCCCCTTCTGAGGTTTCCGATGTAGACCTTGTGTTTTATTAAAATTATCATTTATATTTAAAAAAAAAAAAAAAAGATGCACTGGATATACTTGGGGCGAGCCTGGTGCTCTCCAATGTGCGATTTGTTAGTCTGGTTGTTTAATAAGAAAAAAAAAATTGTGTGTTTTATTCTATAACAGTTTTAATAACAGTATGTATTTTGGGCTGGTATTTTTTGAAATGGGCGGGTTTTAAGCTGTAGTTGGGCTGGAAATCTTTAGTCCAATCTGGCAACACTGAACGCACTTGGTGTGTTTTTTTCTCATTTCACTGCCCTGCTCCTCGTGTTTTTACGTGTAAAAACTGTTCTGTGTGAAAGGCCCGTTATTCTGTAATCTGTAGATGATTGCTGGATAAAAATAGAGGGGTGATAGATGTGTGATACATAACTCTATACGTTTTACAGTGGGTTCATCAGAACTAGACAATTGTATCAGAGAGTACAACAAAGACATCTGACAAATTCATGCATGACCACAAACTCTTTGCACTCAATTAAAGCTTTAGTCCACTTTTAAATGCACTTTTCCTGATAAATTTACTCACCCCCATGTCATCCAAGATGTTCATGTCTTTCTTTCGTCAGTCGAAAAGAAATGAAGGTTTTTGAGGAAAACATTCCAGGATTATTCTCCTTACAGTGGATTTCAATGACTACCAACAGATTGAAGGTCAAAATGACAGTTTCAGTGCAGCTTCAAGGGCTTTAAACGATACCAGATGAGTAATAAGGGTCTTATCTAGCGAATCGATCGGTCATTTTCGAAAAAAATACAACCGTTTATGCTTTATAAACAAAATGTCGCCTTGAACGTACTTTCCGCTTCCGCATTCTTCATAACGCTTACGCTGAATGTCCTACGCCTTCCCTATTCAAGTTACGGAAAAAAACGAAACTGGCGCCGCGTTCGTTCCGTAAGTAGAATAGGGAAGGCGTAGAACATTCAGCGTAAGCGTTATGAAGAATGCGGAAGCGGAAAGTACGTTCAAGGCAATAGTTGCGTCCCAAATGACGCACTATACACTATGCACTTATACACTATGTACTTGTGCACTATGCACTCATCCATGTAGTGCGTGAATTGTATAAGGTTATTCTGTCATTTAACAACAGAGTCCGATCCTCCCTTCCCCTCCACTACGTAATTAAAGCTGCGACAGTCGAGTGCACGAAGTGTCCAACATTCCACACTTCGTTTTTTCCGTTAATTTAGTGCATCATCTGGGTATTTAAAGTGCACTTTTTCTTTTTGGAATTTTCAGTGTGAACGCACTACTCGCACTATTTATACTTAAAAACGTCATAGAATAGTGCATAAGTACGCGAATTGGGACGCACCTAATGTTTTGTTTATAAAGCATAAACGGTTGTATTTATTTCGAAAATGGCCGATCGATTCGCTAGATAAGACCCTTATTACTCATCTGGTATCGTTTAAAGCCCTTGAAGCTGCACTGAAACTGCAGTTTGGACCTTCAATCTGTTGGTAGCCATTGAAATGCACTATATGGAGAAAAATCCTGGAATGTTTTCCTCAAAAACCTTCATTTCTTTTCGACTGACGAAAGAA
The DNA here is from genome assembly GCF_018812025.1 of Megalobrama amblycephala. Lineage (NCBI taxonomy): Eukaryota > Metazoa > Chordata > Actinopteri > Cypriniformes > Xenocyprididae > Megalobrama > Megalobrama amblycephala. The sequence continues at coordinate 27,215,133 of NC_063059.1, read as the reverse complement.
AGACATGAACATCTTGGATGACATGGAGGTGAGTAAATTTATCAGGAAAAGTGTATTTCAAAGTGGACTAATCCCTTAATGTCATTCAGCACTGACAATATGATAAAAAAAGACTGTGCAGTTCTCACTACGTCCACTAGGTGGCTTTAGATGTCAATGAATCCGTGGAATAACCTCAATGTGAAAGCAATAGAATAACGACCTCCGCTTGATGCATCGTCATGCATACAATTTAGACATAATATATCAGGTACAACATACAGAGATATCACTATTATTATTGCACTCTTCCATCATAGTAACAGAAATAAAAGTGTCCAGTGAAGTGATAGTAACAAATAAAGAGCAAGAATAGATCTCAGTCCTTGTGAGTGGTTAAAAAAAAAAAAAAGAGGGGATACACTAAATTAAGCCTTCATAAAGTTTTGGGAACAAACTGTTTCCATGTTTGATAATGTTATTACTGTTGCCTAATAACTAAATTACCTACTAATCCTTTCAGACATACAGTTCACAGTTGGTTTCTGTCATGGCAATGAATGAAAAAGGATTAAGCCATTGAGTGGAATGTAGAAGCATAAAAAAAGGAATTCGATTTCCTGCTGTTTAAGAGAATGTCTAGAGCACGCCGTCCTGGTTGAGCAGGTTACATAAGAGCTATACAAAACCTTCATAGTAGACATTTAATGCCTCCAGTCCAGAGGCACTTATCATATAAGAGGGAATATGTGCGTTAAAAATAATGTCAGGGGAACTTCAGTCTAGTGCTAATTTGCTGTTTATGGACATTTTATAAGTGTAATTAAGCTTATTATTGGTACTTATTCTGTATGAATATACAATCACCCCCAAAAGTATTTAACCTGCACATAAAATTGACTGCATTAGATAAACATCAAACCAAGACCTACATTTTTTTGATCAAAAATACAGTAAAAACAGTAATATTGTGAAATATTGTTACAATAATAATAATAATAATAATAATAAACAATTTTAATATATTTTAAAATGGAATTTATTCCTGAATTTTCAGCAGTCTTCAGTGTTACATAATCCTTCAGAAATTATTCTATTATGATGATTTGCTGTTGCTGCTCATAAAATGTCTTATTATTATCAATGTTGAAAACAGTTGTGCCACTTAATATTATTGTTGAAACAGTGATACATGTTTTAAGGATTCTTTGATAAGAGCATTTAATTGAAATAGAAATCTATTTGTTTGTAACCATGTAAAATTCTGAAACATTTGATCAATTTAAGGCATCCATGATAAATAAATGTGAATGAATTTCTTTAAAAAAAAAAAAAAAAAAATTAATTGTAGTGGATGTGTGGCTTAATGGTCCAAATACTTTTTTGGGATGACTATATTGATGGTAATTTTGTTGATTTTGCAGGCTAGGCAATGTTTGTGTGCCTTACCTTTGACCTTTCAACAGATACAGTAATCCTAATGATGAAAAAATACGAATGGCTTTGTGGCAATGAAGACGGTTGATCCACAATGTTGGTGCATAAAAGAATTCATCTTGTGTCCAAACTGAGGTATAGTGGCAGATATAAAATGAGAAAAACAAAAAGAGGTTTGTCAGGCATAATGTGAGAAACGTGATGTAGGAATATCCTTTTGACAAAAACAATGAGATCTCATATTCCAAGACACTCCATGATATCCAGCTTTGTTTTCCAATCAGTGGCCAGCACAGTCCACATCATTCAGCAGTAGCTCTCAGAAAACATCATTTCGCCCTCTGTGGCACATCGGGGTAAAGCAGGCACATCCAATCCGTTAATAACCTGTTTTCGGGCAGAGATATAGCAGTATGCCTTGCCGTTCTTTGCTCCAGGATGGCAGTGTTGTTGAACGGTCAGGTGGGTGTCTGTGGGTGATGGGTCTGAGCACAGTTGGCAGCCACTGTCCAGAGGGCACTCGGGAGAGCAGGCCGGCTCATGTTGGCACAGAGGACTGGCACCTCCCTGCTGTGTGTTGCTACCTGTATTACGCTGGTCATCCAAAAAGGTTATTCCCAATCTCCATCGCTGCCATTTCTTTTTGATTTCTGACTGTACCTGGAATTAAAGAAACAATATGTAAAATAGCAGTTATGTGAAGATATATAGGATTTCAGGGTTATTATTGTTAACTTGAAAAAAAAAAAAAAAAAAAAAACCTTTCATTTTTTAAATTTAAAATATTAAAGGTGCAGTAGTTGATCTGGGAAATGCTAACATTAGCCTGCTAGCATTGAAAAGCATACGATCCCACCCTCCCTGCAAATCGCAGTCCAAAGCCACACTTCCTCCAAAACACATAAACGCGTACACACACACACAGCTGCTCTCAGCAAAGTGTTACAAGAGACGGCGTTAAACTACCTCATGTCTCAAAGCACATAACATTACAGTAATAATGAACTTAACTTAGAGAGCTAGTACCTGACTGCTGCAGATTCATTTCGGTGTTGATACTGTTGATATGTAAACCAGTGATGCGCGGGTTGATCCAAAATGAGTGGGTGCCTGCGGTCACCCGCGGTTACGAGTCATCCAAAAATATTTTTAATGATATTCGGGTCGCGGTCGGTCGGGTCGTTTGAAATAAAGATGCCAATTAAACCTTTGTAATTTATATAGTACTAGACAAAATTTTCAATAAAATACATAGGCCTACACTTTATTGGCTGAATAACTGGCGCGAAGATGACGCACAAGCTCAGTCTGCAGGTAGAGATAGAGGCGGCAAGAGAAAAGGTGAAGACTGGGGAGTGGAAGCTCCGCAAACACACAAATAGAAAGAGCAAAGTGTGGGAGACATTTGCTGAAATAATGAAAGATGATGACCAAAGTGCTGGCTTTGTCATGTGTACTTCTTGTGATGCTATTTACACATTTTAAACGCATATAGCTCAGTAATGTCAGTTTTATGTATTTTCTGAGAGGGGGCGGGATTTTTGTTGGGAAAGTCGGGGGAGAGACGCACACTTCGATTAAACTGGATAAACACATGTAGCATCTTAATTGTTAAGAAAATGAAACGAAATGAATAAATCACGCCTTTATTACATAACACTAGGCTATATCATACAGCATTCAGAAAAAGAACAGTTTGCGCTCCTAAGGGCTTTCACACTTTTCCAAAAGTGGGCTTTCTCTCAGTTGACCTGCTGATTAATTCTTCAAGCAGGGTCGAAACATAAACATCGCATTCATCAATAATATGCATCTAGACAGCTGAAATGGAAAATGATGGGCCGCCTCAAGAACTGCCTGCTCTCGCCTCTGAGCGCACCACGTCAGGGTCCTGAAACATTTCTCTCCTCCACAGGCTGGATTAATGGATATTATAGGCCAGGGAGGCTGATGGGGGGCGAATGGGAGGGGGGGCGGCCACACCCCCCCGCACCCCTAGTTCCTACGTCTATGGCCCAATGACGCTACGATAAGCATTTACTACTTTTAAAATATGCGGGTCGGGTACAATATTTTCTTTTTTTTTTGCGGTCCGAGTTGCGGGCGGGTTAGTTGAAAACGTCGGTCGGGTGCGGGCTGTTTATACATTGACCCGCGCATCACTGATGTAAACGTATAATTCTGAGTCTGAGGACATGAACAGCTCCGGTTAGAACATCACAGGTTGTCATCTCTTAATTACGGTAGTTATGACGTGAGCGCAGCACAGGTATGTTGATTTGGAGGAACTGTAAATGGTGGTTGCTGTTTGTTTGCTCCGTGACTGATGTCTGTCTGTCCTCTGCATAGCATGAAATGCGCTAATGACGTATGATGATGTCTACGTGAACGGTGCGTGAGGGTATGTAATGCTGCGTTCCAGGCAGGTTCTTGAGCCAGTAAGTCACGACTTCAAATCACGACTCACGACTTTGTAGCGTTCCAGGAAAGTCACGCCAAACTGCGTAAAAGTGTAAACAAACCAACATGGTGGACCGTACGGGGCTTATGCTCATTAACAATTATTTCTATCACCAAAGGTGCTTACTCCTTGCTTATTTGAGGGAAACAGAGGAGGAAACGGCGCATAAGGCAAGAGAAGCTGTTATACCTTTTATTTTACCGCGCACTTGCATAAACACCGCATCCGTAGGGGCTGCCATTGTTGTTTCGCGGGTATGTGACGTCAGAACCCGTAACTGGGAGTACATGGGTGGGAAGTCACGGCTTTGACTGCTGTTCCAGTGCACTTTCACGGGTAGAAGGTTGGAAAAACACGGGTTACGATTTGCCTGGAACGCGGCATTAAAACATACGCTGACAGGCAGGTAGGACATCGCGTTATTTCATTCGGACCGAATAAAATAACTGAATGAACATTTTATGGTCCTATGCCTTTCATAGACAATATATATTTATAAAAATACACTTAGACCATTTAACATTGTGATTGCTATCAGGATATGAGGAGACTTTCAACCACGTATAACAAAAAATGTTTCTGTAGAGAATCACCTATAGCACCTTTAACTTTTGTAAAAAATTATAAAATTAAATAAAAAACCTTAGACTTTATTTCAGCATTTATCATTTTCATTTAGCTGAAGTACTAAAATACATTTTTCTAAAATGAAACAGATTTTTTTTTAAAAAACCCCAAATGATAAAAAACAACAAAATTATTAAAATGTAAAATTTAAATTGAAAACTGAAAATATTAAACAAAAACTAATAGCATATCAATGATACTAAAATAACACTAATTACATGTTTTTAATAAAATATAATATATATATTTAAATAAAATGTATCTCTATAGTCTATATATATATATATATATATATATATATATATATATATATATATATATATATATAGTTTAATTTTATTTAAATACATTATATAGTATACACACATTACAGTATAGAAAAAAATATATACAGAATAGCTTTGACTACTCTTACCTCTTTATTAACAAAGCAGTATAGTATGGCCACCAGAAAACCCTGTGGGCAACAGCAACTAATGTGTCAAAACTCATTAACTGTAAGGACATACACTACATTAAAATAGTGCATGGAAAGCAAAAAAGTAATTAGACTATATGATCTAGGCCATGTTGTGACACAGTATGTCTCTCTTGATCCCCTTAGTTGTACCTGAAAGGAATTGAAGAAGAGTTCAAAGAACAGGTTGACATTGCGAAGTACGCCCTCAGTCTGTTCCTCTGTCATCACAGCAAACACCACCTCGTGAATCCCTAACAGGGGAATGAGGGTCAGCGTGGACTTGGCTAACCTGAGGGACCAAGAATATTAGACGCATATTATTCAAAACACAATTTGGCCCATCTCACAAATGTCATCAACTTTTCTTTAAATTCAAGTTTAATATCAATTTTGCAGTTTCTTTCTATCTAGAAATGATGTACTATGTTTGTATTTGTTTCAGATAAAAAAATTTTGAAGAGAGATTTCATAGGAAGATAAAATGACAATAGTAAGGCACTGTGTGTGAGTAAATCAAGAATCTAATTAGCCTCCATCATTATTACCAAGTACATATGTGCTTGCTATATTTCAATCCATGTTTTATTCCACTATGGCAAAGCAGAATTTAAGCTTAAAAGCCAGAAATGTAGTCTCTGGTGGGAAAAAACGGCTCCCTAAAACACATGCTGCCCTTAAGGCTGGCATTTGAAGAAGGGGATGAAGCATTTGCTGAGGCATTTTATGTGACACAGTTCCTGTTTACGTAACATGGATGAAATCAGACAGAAATACCGAGTACAAGAAAAAAAAAAAAATCAAGCAGATCAGGTTGTTTTATGTAGCAATTTTGAAAAAGAAAATAAACAGACTAACAGATACTGATGAACATAATAAAAATTCATTTGTTGAAAATATATTTATTTAAAATAAGACAAATTCTTACCTAAATTTATAATCTGTATATCTCATCTGATGTGCTTTTAATTTGGAGATGAGGATCAGAATAATCCTTATAAATATGAAAAAGTTCACCTGCAAAATATGATCATTATTTTCAAATTTTATATATAAATAATTACATGTAGAATGCTCAAAGTAAAAGCAAACAAGAATGCAGAAAACTGAATAAATCATTCCAACTGAGTGTGATGGATTCATTCAAGCCTAGCCAGAATAATTCCGGAGTGCAGAAAAACAGTTCCTCAACACAATGCTCTAGAATAATGAGTCATCCATATATAATGCATGAGTGACAGTATATTTAACTGGTTATTCATACAATGTGTCCAAGGTGACTTGGAACTTGGAATTTTCCCACCTTCCACTCAAAATCACCACTGGAACATAGGTCAGAAATCCTATTAGTAAAGTCATGACAGATCTTTCAACCCCGACTATGTAATCATTTGATGTCATTTCCAAGATGGTGGCAACTAATGCAATGTTCCATAGGTTACTCTTAAATGAAGGTGGGAGAATTCTAAGTTCTGAGTTATCTGGAACACAGGTCAGAAGTGGGAAATGTATAGAATTCAGTGGAAATAAATGATCTGTAAACACATATAATGTAAGCCTATGTGAATGACTATAAATACAATCAGAGAACAAGTTAAAATTTAAGACAAACTGAGGTAAACTCACTAAGATTGCCAAAAGGATTGGTGTTCGGATGATCCACCAATATGCCATATTTTCGTTGATCTCCCAGCACCTTGAGAAATGTGTAGGGACATTTGTAATGCTTAACCAAAGTTGCTTAATCTTTAACCAAAATGAAAGGAAGCTGTTGCATCAAGACTTTTGGCCCATCTTACCTAGTGTTCTCATATAAATAACGAACAACTATCCAAGGCACCACAAAAAGCACAGGTGTACCTGTCAGAAAACATCAGATGCAACTTAAATTAACATTTAATTTTTACTTTCTTTAAAAAAATGATAATAATTTAATTGTTGTAATTGTTCAAACTCATTCTATGTATCGAAATATACAGAATGTATTTATATTAAAGGGTTTGTTCACCCAAAAATGAAATTTCTGTCTATGTTGTTCCACACCCGTAAGACCTTCATTCATCTTCCGAACACAAATTAAGACGTTTTTGATGAAAAACGAGAGGTTTCTGATCCCCAAGAGAAAGCAATGTAATTACCACATTCAAGGTCTAGAAAGGTTGTAAAAACATCGTTAAAATAGTCCATGTGACTACAGTGGTTCAACCTTAATGTTATGAAGCGACGTGAATAATTTTTGTGTGCAAAAACAAAACAAAAATAGCAACTTTATTCAACAATTTCCTCTTTTCCTTGTCATTCTCCTATGATATTTACGTTGTATCAACAGTGCAACTTGAATGTAATAATTATGTTGCTTTCTCTTGGGGATCAGAAACCTCTTGTATTTCATCAAAAATATCTTAATTTTTTTCCAGAAGATGAATGAAGTTCTTACGGTTGTGGAAAGACATGAGGTTGAGTAATTAATGACAGAAATGTCATTTTTGGGTGAACTAACCCTTTAAATTGTAAAAGTATTCCTCTTATTGTCATGACAGTTGTTCTACAAAAAGAGTGGAATGAGTTTGTAAAGTTACACACCCCAGCCGATGAAGAGGTACACACAGAAGTAACTGTTCTCTGAGAAGACCATTAGCACCAGCAGGTTGTGAAGATATAGACCTTCTACCAGTAGCCAATAGTAGTTGGCCCCAACACAGTACTGCATCAGGACCTGAGCCACACGGCAGCCTGACATCACCTGTGGGAGTTAAATGTGGGTTTACTGTACCAAACAATGTACTTTATTTAGTTTTGTAGCAGGGATTTTTCCTCCGAAGAGGCAAAACTGGATGAGAAAACAATCCACAGTACAAAGGTAAAACAATGCAAATATTACAAAATATGAAATTAAAAAGTGGATAAATCACTCATTTTCTAAAGTGAAACTGTCCAACAGTGACACCAGTGGTTAAAGTTATAGCGGAAACATGTTTCTTGCATACGCTGAGCTCAATGACTTTTAACAGACCCCTTAAAGGTGCCCAAGAATGCTTTTTCACAAGATGTCACACAGGTGTCCCCTAAATGTGTCTGTGAAGTTTCATCTCAAAATACCCCATGCATTTTTTTAAATGAATTTTTTTAACTGCCTATTTTGGAGCATCATTAACTATGCACTGATTTTTTCAGCGCGCCGCCCCTTTAATTCGCATGCTCCCTGCCACACGAGCTCTCGATTATATTACAGCACATTTACAAAGTTCACACAGCTAATATAACCCTCAAATGGATCTTTACAAGATGTTCGTCATGCATGCTGTATGCATGCTTCAAATTATGTGAGTAAAGTATTTATTTTGATGTTTATATTTGATTCTCTATGAGTTTAAGGCTGTGATCCGTGGCTAACGGCTAATGCTAGACTGTTGGAGAGATTTATAAAGAATGAAGTTGTGTTTATGAATTATACAGACTGCAAGTGTCTAAAAATGAAAATAGCGATGGCTCTTGTCTCCATGAATTCAGTAAGAAACTATGGTAACTTTAACCACATTTAACAGTACATTAGCAACATGCTAACGAAACATTTAGATAGACGATTTACAAATATCAGTAAAAATATCATGTTATCATGGATCATGTCAGTTATTATTGCTCCATCTGCCATTTTCGCTGTTGTTCTTGCTTACCTAGTCTGATGATTCACTTGTGCAGATCCAGACGTTACTGGCTGCCCTTGTCTAATGCCTTTCATAATGTTGGGAACAGGGTTTCCGTTGTCCGGTAATTACCGGACATTGGCCGGGAAAAAAATTAAATGTCCGACAAAATTAAATCTCTCCGGTCAAATTGTCAGATTAAAACTGCCTAATAATCCCGGCCCCGCCCCCCTAACACAATCTGAATCGACCGTTTGAAAGTTTTTAAACAACATGGCATGTTGCATTTCAAATAAAGTGCACGCCTAACGGCTATAATATAGACCTAAACCACGAACTATTGAGAGACGTTTCAAATATGGCCAGGCCCAGGCAGACTAGAAAAAAGTTTTTTCAGAGGCCAGACGCGAAGGAGGATACTGAATCAGGGATGCCTGAAGCCTCAGATGTCCAGAGCCAGACAGCTCCGCCATCACCGGAGAAAAAGCCGAAGTGTAGGGCGTATCGGTCGGAATGGAGTGACAAGTTCCCATGGCTAAGATGTGAGGTAGATGATGGTAACGAAAAAATGTTCTGTTCGCGCTGCGACGCAACGGATTCACAAGAGGGTCGAATAATTTGAGTTTTTTTTCCATCTATTTGAAAGTTAGGCTAATAAACATGTTGCATATATGGCCTGATTATGTCATTTTTTAAGTTACATAAACTGCTTTCAGTTTTCCTCAACTTGACTAATTAAGAGGCGATATTTGACCGGCATATCATCAAAATGTCCGGAAAACGAAATCTCTGCCGGTCACTTTGACCGGCACCATTTTTTTCTAGTGGAAACTCTGGTTGGGAACATGGGCTGGCATATGCAAATATTGGGGCGTACACCCCGACTGTTACGTAACAGTCGGCGTTATTTTGAGATTCGCGTGTTTTCCGGAAGTCTTTTAAACAAATGAGATTTACATAAGAAAGAGAAAGCAATGGAGTTTGAAACTCAATGTATGTCTTTTCCATGTACTGAACTCTTGTTATTCAACTATGCCAAGGTAAATTCAAATTTTGAATCTAGGGCACCTTTAAAGCATGCCGTGGGATTGGTGAGGGGTAACTGAGAATGAAAGGGGAAAAGTCATGTGAGAGGAGGAGGCAATGCTTCCATTGTGCTTTGAATGACCAATTTTGATGCACAATCTGGATTCATAAATAGGTCTGAATAAATAAATAATGGTGTTAATGGGAAGTATACAACTCTAATACATGGATATCTCACTTTACATCACATCAAAATCAAACTTAAAATGACTTGAAAACATCTTTACAGTTTTTGGTGAGCAATCAGCTTGGTGGAAAAGATTAAAAAAATACTGAGGACTTTGCCTCAAAACACCACTGTATGCAACTGTTTTGCAGTGACGTTTTGCAGCGTCTAATTCCTGTAATGTAGAGTCAGCACTGTACTTCTGCTTACCTCGTCACTCAGAGCGATTGAAACATCTTTGTTGTCCCTGAACTCAGGAGCATCTATCATGAGAAGTGCGTCTCTCGTGAGAATGGACACAGCTCGCAGGATAAATGAGGCAAACAGGTTGGTGTGGATGTAATTACGTGTGCAACGCAGCTTCCTGCAATATTACACACAAACACATGGCTTTTCACACTTGAAATACTTAAACTGTTTCACACTATAAAGTCCTGAACCCTGGATTAATGTTCTTACTTTCAGTGTCAGTGTCATTGATTGAGCGATCAATAGCACGATAGCTTTTTTTTGTTTTTATTCATCATATTGCAGGATAAATTAGTCTAACAACTTCGTATTGGTTTTTTTAGTGCTGTCAAATCGATTAATCAATATATATATATATATATATATATATATATATATATATATATATATATATATATATGCACATATAAACAAACTTTTATGTTAGATGCGATCAATCGCGATTAATCAATTTAACAGGCCTAGTTTTTTTTTCTTCTGCATGCCATGTTCTACTCGCCTTTCTAAAGAAAAGCTGTCACTCACCTGAATATGAGAAGTATGACGAGAGCTAAAGACAGGCTGGCCAGGGACAGAGAGTAACCAACTGTGTACATCACCCTGAAATAGGCCAAGATCATCATCTGATTCTCCTGTGAAGACAGCGAGTGAAAGAGTAGCACTATACAGACATGAGCCAATTTAATTCATGTGACTACTCTGAAAGAAAAACCTTCTCAGACGTCTTGCGTGGGACATGAAGGCAAAGCTTCAGAGCAACTCATACATTTTTCTAACTCTGCTATACTGACAGCCATTGAAAGCTGCCTCAGGCAGAAAGTAATGACATCTTTATATTCATGGATCACACTAGCGTGTAATAGCTGCCTATAGCTCTGAAAAATAACTGCGAGCAGGAGATAAAGTCTGCTGCGCCAGTAAGAAATGAGAGCAGAGCTCTGCAAATGACACTAGATTGACTGCTTTCCAAGAGCTTTGGTTTATGAAATTACAGAACGGCATAAAAATTCACACAGCCAGTTTAATATTTTACATAAATTCCGCATATATCACAATCAAATTGGTTTCTTTCACTGAGACTTTTTTCAGTCGTTTTGAGCAACAACATGGTGTGCCTGACAGAGTTATAGGCTATTACACGCTAGTGTGATCCATGAAAATAAAGATGTCATTACTCTCTGCCTGAGGCAGCTTTCAATGGCTGTCATTATGGAAGAATTTAAGAATTGACTCCCTTTTAATTCATGAATTGGAATTTTAATGAACTGGTAACCACAGGAAGTTAAATTGGAATTTGAACTTGAATGACAGGAAGTGGAATTTACTGAATTGCAATTCAAGTCACAAAACTAATTTAATTAGTTCAGGATAATTTAAACAATTACATGATTCATTTGACTAATTATGCATATTTATTTCCTGATCTGCAGATATTTTTCTCAGCTGTTTAGACATTTTTCTTAAACCAAGTTCAACAAGTTTTCAACATTTTTTTTTTCAAAATGACAAAAAAAAAAAAAAAAAAAATATATATATATATATATATATATATATATATATATTTTTTTTTTTTTTTTTTTTTTAATAATATAAAGCACATATTAGGGAAGCCATTTATTATATTTGAACATTTTAATTATCTCACCCATAGGGCATATCCATGGGGTCAGAAAAAGTTTAGTGTCAGAAAGATTTTTTGAAGGAAATTAGTACTTGTATTCAGCAAAAATGCATTAAATTGATCAAAAATAATAGTAAATACATTTATATGTTAATATTTCAAATAAATGCTGTTATTTTGATTTTTTTTTTCATAATAGAATCCTGAAAAAACACGTTTCTACATAAATATTAAGAAGCACAACTGCTTTCAACATTAATAATAAGAAATGTTTCTTGAGCAACAAAACAGCATATTAGAATGATTTCTGAAGGATCATGTGACATTGAAGACTGAAGTAAATTGATAAAGACTGGAAAATTCAGCTTTGTCATCACAGGAATAAATTACATTTTAAAACATATTAAAATAGAAAAGTTATTTTAAGTTGTAATTATATATATTTTTTTATCAAATACAGTAAATGCAGCATTGGTGAGCATAAGAAGAAATGTTTTCTTATTGAAACATTAAAGGGATAGTTCACCCAAAAATGAAAATTTGATGTTTATCTGCTTACCCCCAGAGCATCCAAGATGTAGGTGACTTTGTTTCTTCAGTAGAACACAAATGATGATTTTTAACTCCAACCGTTGCCGTCTGTCAGTCAAATAATGGTAGTGAATGGGAACTTCTACTATAAGAGTAAATAAAACTTGCATAGACATATCCAAATTAAACCCTGCGGCTCGTGACGACACATTGATGTCCTAAGACACGAAACGATCGGTTTGTGCGAGAAACTCGGTTAGTGAGGTCTGATCGCGCTCTGACAACAGCAGTGATGTCTCGCGCGTATACTTCAATGAGATCGAGACATCACTGCCCCTGTCAGAGCGCGATCAGACCTCACTAACCGAGTGCTGAACGCAGTTGGACATAGTGGTGTTTTAGAGGTAAAAAATGATATAAATACTGTTCGGTTTCTCGCACAAACTGATCGTTTTGTGTCTTAGGACATCAATGTGTCGTCCCGAGCCGCAGGGTTTAATTTGGATATGTCTATGCAAGTTTTATTTACTCTTATAGTAGAAGTTCCCATTCACTACCATTATTTGACTGACAGACGGCAACGGTTGGAGTTAAAAATCATCATTTGTGTTCTACTGAAGAAACAAAGTCACCTACATCTTGGATGCCCTGGGGGTAAGCAGATAAACATCAAATTTTCATTTTTGGGTGAACTATCCCTTTAAATACATAGAATGAAAATGCAATCTGCTAAAAACTTCAGGACCACTGACAAACCACATTCATGTACATTCATTTTAGGTTTTTTCATAATTTCACACACCCTTTTGGGGTCTCTTTACCTGTGCTATCTGCTGGCTGCCATCTGCATTGCATTGTGAGTGGTCTCTCCATGTGCGGCTGTGGTTGACAGTGAGCCACTGGCCATCTGGACCACATTCCCGTGACACAAACCCATTACGCACTACAGAGGACAGTGATAGATAACAGGCCTTCAAGTAACTGTATCCAAACACGTCTAGTATTGGAGATTTCTTTATGAACCTTTTTATTAATTGAGTGCTGACTGAACACAGTCATGGAAATGACAACCAAACCAATAGCATCATTTATAACAGTCACTCATTCTAAATCTGTCTTATGGTTTTTACCTTGCAGAAGATTAAATTAGTTAGAAAATACACAAATTAAAAGAACATTAAAAGAACGATGCTCTTTAAAAATGAATATGGTGACCTGCATGACATTTATGAAGCATATTTTTATTTTTCTATGCCATTATTGGCAGCAGTACCTTGATCATACCAAGGCAGATACCAAGGGCACGGCACTTTCACAGTTGTGTTGGGAACTCCATCTGTCCAACAAGCGTACATATCAAACATGCTTTTGCAAAACAAACCTAATGGAGAAAATAGAGTTAATGTGAATATAAAGATGATCCAGACAGGTTTAATAACTCTATACACTCCTGTCAGAGCTTATATTATATATAAAATTGTATATCTAATTGTTGAATTCTATGTTAGAAGTGTGTATCCTTATTGACACTCCTTATGCAAGCAAGATTAATACGGCAAGAAAGATTCATGACAAACATTTAGAGAGGTCAATGAAACATTCCTCTCTGTATGTTTACTTCTCTTTATATACAGAGTAAATCTCATCTAGCTGTTTTCCAATGTTGATACAGAAACACACACACACACATACACACACACAGATGAGATGAGCTAATGCCTACCCGAGGGTGTGGGTTGTGAGCTTATCTTCATGATGCACTCATTCCGATACCTGTTCCATTCTTCCACTGTGTCCTTCACCGTCTTCCCACTCACACTCTGAAAGACACATGAGGTTACAACCAATTCAAAACTAGCCTTATTTACTGTCTTAATACATGTTTCTGGTCTTATTGTGCACAATTTATCACCCTGCATGCAAAAAATTCTGACAGTTTTCCATGCTTTTTGCCTTGTAATTACAATGAACAGAGACTAATGCTTTCAAGTTAAAAATGACGCAAAAGCACTATAAGGCCGTGTGTCCACCAAAGAGTGTTTTCCTATGGGCAGCGTATTTATTGAATGAGAGCGCTGCATAATTGAAAATGCCAGCAGCTTGGCAAGGTGCTGAGAGTTTATTTCACAGTGAGTGCTTGCCTTTTTTTTCTGGTTGGGAAGAGCTGAAAAATGTTCACCTTTGGGTAAAACGCAGCGCTCATCACTGTCATTTTTTACGCAGCCATTCAATCACAACAGAGGGGGAGGACAAATACCACAACTTCAACCATCCTCTCTTTCTATGTGGTTCAGCCATCTCTTCATCCAAAATAAGTACATTGTGTTCGACATTTTTATATTCAGAAACAAACTAGAATCTAGAAATCTAGAAATCAGAATCTAGTAACACCTCCGTGGATTTTCCATAGCGCTATCGAGCACCTGCAGCTAGGTGTTTTCAGAAGAGCGCCTGCCATTTTCAGCTGGCTAAAAATGATTTGGTGGATACACAGCCTAAAAGTAACATAAATATACACAGATCAGGCATAACATTATGACCACCTTCCTAATAATGTGTTGGTCCCCCTTTTACTGCCAAAACAGCCCTGACCCGTCGAGGCATGGACTCCACTAGACCCCTGAAGGTGTGCTGTGGTATCTACACCAAGATGTTAGCAGCAGATCCTGCAAGTCCTGTAAGTTGTGAGTTGGTGCCTTCATGGATCGGACTTGTTTGTTCAGCACATCCCACAGATGCTCGATTGGACTGAGATCTGGGGAATTTGGAGGCCAAGTCAACACCTCAAACTCGTTGTTGTGCTCCTCAAACCATTCCTGAACCATTTTTGCTTTGTGGCATTATCCTGCTGAAAGAGGCCACATCCACCAGGGAACACCATTTCTTTGAAAGGGTGTACATGGTCTGCAACAATGCTTAGGTAGGTGGTATATGTAAAAGTAACATTCACATGGATGGCAGGACCCAAGGTTTCCCAGCAGAACATTGCCCAAAACATCACACTGCCTCCACTGACTTGCCTTCTTCCCATAGTGCATCCTGGTGCCATGTGTTCCCTAAGTAAGTGGCGCACATGCACCCGGCTATCCACGTGATGTAAAAGAAAACATAATTCATCAGACCAGGCCACCTTCTTCCATTGCTCCGTGGTCCAGTTCTGATGCTCATGTGCCCACTGTTGGTGCTTTCGGCGGTGGACAGGGGTCAGCATGGGCACCCTGACTGGTCTCCAGCTGTGCAGCCTCATACACAACAAACTGCGATGTACTGTGTATTCTGACACCTTTCTATCAGAACCAGCATTAATTTCTTGAGCAATTTGAGCTACAGTAGCTCATTTATTGGATAGGACCACACGGGCCAGCCTTCACTCCCTACATGCATCAATGAGCCTTGGCCGCCCATGACCCTGTCGCCAGTTCACCACTGTTTCTTCCTTGGACCACTTTGATAGATACTGACCACTGCAGACCGGGAACACCCCACAAGAGCTGCAGTTTTAGAGATGCTCTGACCCAATCATCTAGCCATCACAATTTGGCTCTTGTCAAACTCACTCAGATCCTTGCCCATTTTTCCTGCTTCTAACACATCAACTTTGAGGACAAAATGTTCACTTGCTGCCTAATATATCCCACCCACTAACAGGTGCCGTGATGAAGAGATAATCAGTGTTATTCACTTCACCTGTCAGTGGTCATAATGTTATGCCTGATCAGTAGTATTGCAGGCCATATGAGAGCTTTAAGCAAAACACATATACACACACACACACACACACACACACAAACAGAATTTATGTATTTTTTAGGTGAACTATTCCTTCAAAATGAACATAAAAAAATGCATTAACAAATAAGTTATTAGTTTTTGCTGCAAGATGTATATGTTGATCAATACCTCAGCTCTGCACAAGACAGATAGAGTGAGGAGGAAGATGGTGGAGGTGCTCTTCATCACTGACACAGGTACCAGAGGCCAGACATCTTAGAGCTGGGCTCTCGTCCAACCAGAACCAGAGCAGGCCATTCTTTCAGACCTGCAGGCCACCAGCTGCGCCCTTCAGGACCAAAACATAGCACAGAATACTAAGGGAAATCTGACAGCTCGAAAACAGTTAATAGCCAGATGGCTCCAAGCTTTGAACTTACAGTCTGTCTACACTTTATGTGGTCCTATTAAATCTTCTGCACAACACATAAAAGTTCATCATGTGACCAAAACCTGCTTTAACTTCAACCTCGATTCTCATGATGTAAAGGTTTGTGACTTTTCTTCCTCTCACATGTACATATACTGTACATACTTCAGTCTTCTCATACTCCAAAAAATATATATGTCAGTCACTATACAGAAATAGAAATCAGCCTATTAAAATGTAATATTTAAAAACATGAATACTTGAACAAATCTCAATATGAATATGAACATATATATGTATTTTTCTACTTTTTAGCATTTTAAATTTATAGAATTAGAACAGAATTTGAAAATAGTATAGAATTTAAATAACATCAATTTAAGGGCAATACAATTTTCAACCCCTTAGCATTCCTAAGGTCTCTATTGAAAGGTACGTGTAGCGGTACAGTGGAACGCTAACAGTTTATTATCAGTATATCAGACCATCCCTAAGCAACTAAAACATCACTGCGCAAAACAGAAGAATTAAATACATAGAGAAAATTTAACTGACATTCACAAAAATACTGTGTATTTGAACAGGAATTATGGATGGGCAAACTATAAAACAATACACTCAAAAGATTAAAATAAACATTCACTTTTAGTCACAGTTGGTTGCCTGAGCCCTTAAGCAGTCAATAAAATCCGGACGCTGCTGCTAAATCTCAACCTAATCAGTAATGGTTCAAGGAGGAAGGTCATTTGAACTGAAGTCTCTTCAAGCGTGCTCAAAAGGAGGAAACAGTATGCTTAATCGCGATGATGTGTAAATAAGGGAGTGTCCTGCTAAATCATGTATGACCAGGTAGGTGTTGAATAATTTAGCTGGTTTTGTGCTAAACAGGCTGGAAAGTGCTGAGGGTATAAACACAACACACAGAGGACTTTCGAGAAGGAAACTCAGGAAGAGGACATTCATCTAATCACTAATCACATTACTAGGGGAATAGACAGAGTTTACTCCAACTGTTTCACTTTAAACTTCACCTGTATTTTCAATAATTCAATAAAAAGGGGACCACTTTGACCTTGAGTGCGGTCTGCAATGTCTTAATGCTTGAGTTGATAATTATGATTATATAATTAGTTAGGTAGTTGATTATATAAACATGCAAACTGGTAATATCTCCTTTAAAAAGTTTCCCTAAATAGTGGTACAATGAGTCAGTAGTTTTCAACTGGTTTTGTTATTAAAAAAATACAATCATATATTGAATTTTATTATTTAAAAAACTATTTGCATGAAACAAACTGAATAGAACAAATGTTACAGAATAGAACAGTGAATAATTTACTGCAAATAGTTTGACACAATCCATATTTAACCATGTTTGTAACCATTTCTTTTACCTGACATTTTTGCCTATTTGTATTTATGCTATTTTTTTAATTTGATAATGATGATGAGGGCCAAGTGAGAGATGAATTTGTGTCAAAATACAGAAATGTCAACAATAAAACATAAGGGAAGTGTTTTCTCCACCCTTTTAAATGCTGTTGCCTATTTTGGTTAATAGCAGGATTTTATTTTAACTGCATTTAGCATCGTTTTCCCCTGTTGTCTATGACCAGGACTAGATGTTTGAGTCAACACCTCATTAAAGTATCTTGAGCAGATCTCATCAGCCTTTATTTATGTAACGGTTGTGTTGTCTTGTTACCATGACAGTTCTGGGCACATTTTTAAACAAACAAGTAACTTCTAAGTGGATGTGCTCCTTGACTTTTATAAAGAGTTATGCAACAATTCACTCCTGAAGGCCAGAAACCAATTCTGCAATGTTTATATTGCATCATCTTTAAAGGTTCTTCTGATAAATTCATAAAGTATACTTAATCCAGGATATCCACTTGTGCCCGTGCCAAAAACATAATTACACAAAACCTTGGACACAGTTGAATGACTCTAAATCACGTCAGTTTGCCACATCCACCGACATTTCACAAGCAACCATTTAAGGATAAGAAAAGAGATTTTTAGACATTACATCTCTTAAAGGCAAGTGGAGAAAACATTCACTTGCCAGTTAAGCTTGGCAGGTGTGTTTTATACCAGGCATGTCAGTTTCCATAAGACAATCAACAGCTTTTACAGAGCAACACTGCTGAGAGGCACAACATCACAGGGCTGCTGGAAATCAGTTAGAATATTGGTCAGTCAAATCAACTCATTAAATAAGTCCTGCTGATTATAATGTACACTAGAATTACCATTCATCTCACAACACAATATGAAATAACAGCAGCAGGTAAGAAGTCATTGAGTTCATAATTAATTTACTTGCTCAGTACACTTAAAGTTATACAGGAACAATCCTCCTGGAGCAACCTGGGCTAAAGTTTCTTGGCCAAAAGCACAATGATGATATAACTCACTCCTTGGGGGATTCAAACCAATCATCAGGTTACCAGCCCTGAACTTTAGCTAAGTATGTTATTTCACCCCACTTACATTAGCATTCAAAAGTGCGGGGTTGGTACAATTTTTTAAATGTTTTTTAAAGTCTGCTCACCAAGGTTGATTTTTTTTTAAAAAAATCAAAAATACAGTAAAAACAGTTTTATTGTGATATATTATTACAATATAAAAATAACTGTGATCTATTTAAAATGTATTTTATTCCTGCAATGGCAAAGTTGATTTTTTATTTGAATGACATTTATTTGAAAATAGAAATAATTTATAACAATGTCAAATCTTTTCATCCTTGCTGAGTAAAAGTATTAATTTCATAAAAAAAAAAAATAAAAAAATCTCTATACTTTTGAGCAGTTGTGCAGAAACATGTCTTTTGAACATTTCTGTTACTTGTATGTAATGGTCAAAAATTACACCATAAAGTCCACACTGTAAAATGATTGTAATTTTAACTGTAAAAGACTAAAATTGCAACAGTAAAAACTTGTGAATTGGTTAACGTTAAGTTCCTGTACAAGGAAAACTATAATAGATCTTACCATACATTTTTGTGTAATTTTACAGTAAAATACTGTTAACTGTACCATTTTTGGAAGTAAAAAGAACAGATCATCTTATAATTTACAGTAAAAAACCATAAACTGACATTTCCAGAATTCCTCTTGAGACTTCACATTTGATGTTTTTTTGTTGTTGTTTTTTTTATTTTGTTTCGTTAAAAATTGCACCATAAAGTCTCTAAAAAATTGTATTTTATGTTACATCTTGTGTTGTAAATGTTTATTGCATTATTTTAGTGTTATGTGTGTAACCATAATGTTTTGTATTTGAGTGCATGACACTAGTCATCTTCTAGTAACAGTATTTACCTCAGCTGTGAAAATGCTACTTGTGATGAACTTTGATTCATTATGGCTTTCTCTTACCACCTGTTATTATGGTGGATGTCAGTATGTTAAAAGTAAAAATCAGATTTTATTAGCAATGTGACCTTGCTAATTTAGCAGAAAAGGGCTGTTGAATTTACTGGTTTAATTTTTTTTTTTTTTTAGTAAATTATAGTTTTAAATTGTAAATATTTTATCTACTGACGTCAGTTTTTTTACATCAAATTGACATCAATATTTTGACATCAAATTGACGTCAATATTTTGACAACAAATTGATGTCAGTTTTTTGACCTCAAATTGACATCAGTATTTTGACATCAAATTGATGTCAGTTTTTTGACCTCAAATTGACGTCAATATTTTGACATCAAATTGATGTCAGTTTTTTTGACATCAAATTGACGTCCACACACTGATGTCCAATTGATATTTGAGATTTTTTTTTTTTTAGTAAATTATAGTTTTAAATTGTAAAATTTAAATCTTATTCTGTTTTATTCTGTAATTACAGGGTTTTTTTTCTCCAGTGCACCATAAAGTTGTGACATCACCTATTTCATATCAAGGAGTAAGAATGAGCTTCAGTGAGGACCAGACTTTATCTTTCTACCCAAAACTATGATTAATTTAGCCACTATTTTGTAGGAACACTTTTTTAGTGATTGGTTGCTATGACACATGAGAATTTCAATGCAATTTTAGGAAAGCAACAGTACATCTTGTTTTTATATTCATTTAAATTCAACCCAAATAGAATCTGGGTTCAGTCCTGCACTTTATTAAAGCTTGAGAGAAACAGAACATGAAAGTTTTTTTTAGAGTAATAGCTGTTGTTTCAGGCAGTCTTAAACTCAGAGACCTTCACACACTGGTAAGTACAACACCAACTAAATCTTAAAAGCAGCAGCAACATTAGTGAGCCAGATTAGCTACGGCTATTTACTTGTTTACATAACTCAGCGTCTGCCTGCAATCTGACCTTGAATGCACCAGACATGATTTATTACCCAGGTAAATGGACATCGTATCTTACAGTCTACTGTGCCACATAAGGTCATAACCCATGGGGGGGTAAAGGAAAAGAAGTAAGAACGACAGAAGAAATTTGTCTAATTGTAGTTGTGAAGTAATCAATGTAAACTATTTGCAAATAATATTTTATTTTAAAATATGCACACATTCACTCTTTATCATACAGTATATCTAATAAGTTGAAATTCAGCACATTCAGTTGTGAAATAGCCTACATTGCATTACTATATCTTAATGTGGTTTAACATTTCTATCATAAAACATGCTGTCTTCTGTGAACAGTAAGGCCCTCCTTCTTTGATTTGATTGGCCATCTCAATCATTTTGACATTGACAAGCATAAAAATGTTGTATAAACGGAAAACAAGTTGAGAAAACACAAAAATCTGCTGAAGTTTGTTGCCTTAAACTTTTAAGTTTTATGAAGCAAATATACTTATATGTTTTCTTTAAGTGAAAATAACATAATTTACAATATATATATTTTTTATTTATTTTTTTATTTATATATTATATTTGCACTTTATACTATGTTTCTATTTAGGTATTAATTTTTATACTTGAAACATACTTTATCTCTTTTCCCCACCAGCATTTTTATTTTTAAAGTAGCCAGAGCCAGCATTTTTGATCATTTTCACAAAACGTTCATGGCCTCCAGAATTTATGTTGTATGAATGAACATGATATATCAAAGGCCCTGTTTACACCTGGTATTAAGATGCATTTTGGTCGATCAGATCACAAGTGGATGAAGCTAAATACAGGTGTAAACAGGGTATAAACGTTTTGAGCATGTCCATTTTCAACCACTTCCAGAGGTAGTTGAAAACGCATTCGACCGGATTGCTTTTGTAGTATAAACGCTCATGTGGTCGAATGCATTCGAACAGTGCAACAGACCACCTACTCTCCACCTACTTAACTATGGGATGCGCGTTAGTCAGATGGGATTTAAACTTTGTTGGCTGAAGACCCACGTTTGTTTTGAAGAAAAATGTACCAAGCACAATGTTCTCTCACCATTCCTGATTTTTAACACTCACTCACAGCTAGGCCTGGGCAATAAAACAGTATCGCGATCCGATTCGTAAAGCTCCGAAGCAGTGTTTTGAAATCGGCCCATCACTATATTGTTGAAAAGTCGTTATTTTGTTTTTTTGGTACACAAAAAGTATTCTCGTCGCTTTATAATATTAAGGTAGAACCACTGAACTCACATGAACTGTTTTAAATATGTTTTTAGTACCTTTGCTGTGAATGCAGACCTCACTGAGCCATCGGATTTAATCAAAAATATCTTAATTTGTGTCCCGGAGATGAATGAAGGTCTTACGGGTGTAGAACGACATGAGGGTGAGTAATTAATTACATTATTTTCATTTTTGGGTGAACTAACCCTTTAATTAAAAATGCATTGGTTAAATTCAAACTTTTTTTTTCTACTGGTCTTTTTTTGAAAAAAAGTTTATAACATTTTTTTTCAATAA
The DNA here is from genome assembly GCF_018812025.1 of Megalobrama amblycephala. Classification (NCBI taxonomy): domain Eukaryota; kingdom Metazoa; phylum Chordata; class Actinopteri; order Cypriniformes; family Xenocyprididae; genus Megalobrama; species Megalobrama amblycephala. Next base: position 27,192,859 of record NC_063059.1, on the reverse strand, counting down.
TTATCAATACCATATTGTGATACATTTTTTAGCTGTATCGCCCAGTCCTACTCACAGCTGAGCCGGCATTCTAATGTAGAACCCGGAAGCACTGCACTGTTTCCTATGGGAACAGCTTTGGAGACTGATATGGAAGAGAAGATATTGTTGAATAAAGTCATTATTTTTGTTTTGTTTTTGCACACAAAAAATATTCTGGTCGCTTCATAACATTAAGGTTGAACCACTGTAGCCACATGGACTATTTTAATGATGTATTTACACCTTTCTGGGCCTTGAAAGTGGTAATAATGTTGCAGTCTAATCGGAGGCCAAAAAGCTCACCGATTTTATCAAAAATACCTTGAACGAAGATGAATGAAGGTCTTACAGGTTTGGAATGACATAATTAATGACAGAATTTTTATTTTTGGGTGAACTAACCCTTTAAGTAGATTTGAAGTAAATTCATATGTACATCACCAGTGGACAACACAAAAATTCAGATACTCAGGATTAAGAACATATCTGTTTTCTTTATAAATAAATATTTTCAAACAATGTTTATGTGAAAAATGGCTACCCAGTCAAAAGAGTAAACACAACTACTACAAGCCAAGTATACTTAGAATACTTAATTATACATTTAAGTATATCTAAATCAAAAGATTGAGTACAAGTATAGGCCAAATATACTTAGACTTTTCTGTCAGTATAAGTCAAGTATCCTTAAGTGCATATTTCTGAGACGTACATAAAACATAGACTGAAAGTATACTTTCTTATTTTAGCTTGGCTAGTTTAATTTAGATGATGCTTTGTTAGTTCAATAAGCCAGATTTAATTCATATAAATTATCAAAGGTCTGTATTGTGTTTGATAAGTGACTGTTGTTCTCCACTCAGAGGAATGCAGAATGGGCATATTTGGAGAATTTAATGGCATACACTCTCTGTTCAAAGCAGCTTGTTTAACATTCCTATACTACATCTTTCAAAGTGATCTATGAAGATCAAAAATGGTTTTCCCAAAACCAGTCCTAAAGTTGGAAGGGTCAAAAAGGATAAAAGTGGGTACTCCATTAGCTGTATCAGTTTATTTATATCTACAGGACTGTAATGCACCCTCTGTGCAGTTCTTTGTTTAGAGAGTGATTCAGAATTACTCAAATCAAGTTTTTTTATAAGCTGGTCCACAAAGAGTTTACAATATCAAACTTTTTTTAAAGCCAGCATGCAGAAATTTATCATTCTTTGAGGTCAGATTGTTCTGCTGTATGAGGTTCATAATATAAGGCAATATATATAATATTAATATAGTCAGGGGCGTAGGAGCCATTATACGTGGGGGGGACACGTCCCCCCCACATTTCAAAATCTAAGTTTTGTCCCCCTCACTATTTCCCAATGTCAGATTTTGTTTTGCATTGCCTGCCTATCTCTGCCGATTTCAGAGTCTCCAAATTAATCCATTCTGCAAATTTTAAATTTTTAAAAACGAAATTATAGGCTTAAGTGCAGTTCCGAAAGTTGGTCGTTTTGTCGCTATGGTTACACACACACGCACCGTAAATTGCGCTCTTTTATATGGCAAAAGTGGGAGACATAGAGCAAAATAAGTAGACTAGCACCAATTAAGTTTTTGTGCACTATATTCAAAGTCATCTGAAGCAATTCCATAGCTTCATGTGAGGGACAGAAGAAATATACATCGATAAGTTCACGGTCAGAAACTCGTCTTCCCTCCGCTACAGCTGTCAATCATTCAGCATTTAAACAGCGCGTCGCGTTCGGTAACGACAGTCAGCACGGGATATATTCCATTATAATACTTGATATGTAGATAAAGGGCTGTGGATTTGCATAAAATTACTTTATCTTGCTGGAGTTTATTGCTGTTTCTGAAGATGTCATCATACTGGCTACAGGATGTCTGTTAGATCGCACAACACAAGGACTATGAATTCGTGTCACACGCACAATAACTGGAATTTAAAAATGAAAGAAACATAGATTAATAAACTGTTAGATACAGTCAGATGTACACAGGGATTCTCTTTTACCGTGAACTTTTCAATGCGCAGCACAACTGCGCGCTCTGACTCGATATTGCTTCAAGCACATCATTCTGCACCCGGGATGCGCATTAGCGGTTTTTTGCTGTTGTTTTGAAGCGTTTCATATTATCATGGTTTTGCACACTGAAAGATTATTAATAGCCTATTTTGTTCTGTCGTATCTATAGCTTGTTGCCCCATTAAAAAGCTGCACAATACATTTAAAATAAGCGTCTTTTAATGTTACATTAATATAAATACATATAATTATTTACATATAAATCTAATTTCATAATACAAATAGTAATTTTAAACTTTTTATTAACATTTGGATTTATAAAATTACTGTGCAAAGTTTTTAGGCTAGAATATTTTTTGCTGCTGAATTATATACTCGCCTAGTTTACTTATTTATTTATTGGTCAGCTTATGAATATATTTTTATTCATTTGTTATTTTTCTCTATAATGAGATGTTGTGTTTAGTGCATTCTGGATTGGTTAACAAATCAAAGATACAGGCTCCCACTAATAAATTAATTCAACAAAGGTAACCTCTTTTGCTACATATTTTTAATGGTTTAAATGTGTACTCTACATGTTTGACCACTTATGAACTATCATTTAGCCTACTATATGTTGTGTACATGACTAATGTGCCCTACCATCACCAATAAATAAATTACTTTTAAAGCACAAAATTGTTTACAAGAGAACAAATTTCTTTATTGATCTAGTCACGTAATTTTGCTCTCAGAATACACCAGATTTATGCATTTAAATTTAAAATGTACAAAATTTTCCTCCGGGGGAGCATGCCCCCGACCCCCCTAGAGGAACCGATGTCCACCCACCAAAGTCTCACAAAATCTTGCATTTTAGTGCTTATATATATATATATATATATAAATCCAGGGAATTTCCCCCGAACCCCCCTGGCATTTACTGTCCCCCCCAGGTTCAAAATCGCTCCTACGCCCCTGAATATAGTGACTTGAACTATATTTGCTATGAAACAATACGTACAATACATAGGACGTACCAATCCAATATCATGAGAAAACGTAAATATTTTATGTTTAATTTGTATTTGTAAAATTTGATTCAATTGATACAATTTTTAGAAAAAAAGCATGAAGGGCCACCCATAAAAAAGTAAGCAGATTGTATGAAAACATATAAATGGTCGTACAAGTTCACCGCCAAACTATTTTACCAAAATGTAAAATAGTTAGGAATTGCCATGAGAGTGTGTTGTTAACCCTTAAATGCATGACTGTTTCGCCAATCATTTTTACATATTCGGGTCTTTATTGACCCGGATCAATATCTAACACGGAAGGTTCTCTACCTGTCACGATAATATAAAACTCCTCTGATATTAGAGTAACAATTATAGAAGAATAAAATAAAGCATATTTTGTTACCTTTTGGAGCTTGAAAGGGCACGGTTTGAGTTTTATGCCATCATCACTGTCCTCGTCAGAGCTCATTTCCCAGTAAATTCAGCAAATAATAGGCTATTTTTATGTTTGAGGTCACGAATATGAGCCCATTTGCAAACTCAAATGTATTCTCAAATTTATCTAATTTTCAACATCTTCAAAATCAATATTTCAATCGCTAACAGCTTCACCAGATTCATCCTGTAACAGTTACAGTCATATTTAAATGCGTTCAGTACTTGCTCTGCAGTAAATCGCTGAGCCATTTCATGTTTTTCTTATTATTTCGTTTTCTGTCTGAATGAGTCGTCACCTCAGCATTGTGTATCAGACATTGCCACCTTGTGGAATAAAGGTGAATTGCACTTATTCCGTCATCTAAGATTTGTGCAGAAAAAATATACGTACACTCATACACACCTCGGGTCGTTAGCGACCCTATACAATTTTTACAAAAAAATTAATACAAAAATAGGCATTCTTTTATAATTTTTTTCTTGATATATTATTTATAATGAATTGATTAAGGAATACCAAGAAGGTTGATGTCTAACTTTAAAAAATGAACGAGGAGGAGGGTAGTGAATGATGTCCCGGGTCACTAAAGACCCGAGGTATGCATTTAAGGGTTAAGTACATAAAGTAACTCCACTGAGACACATCCCAAAAAGTCCCCCATTCAGGATATGTCAATCAATCAATCAATCAATCAAACTTTATTTATAAAGCACTTTAAAACAACCAAAGTTGACCAAAGTGCTGTAGAGAAGAATATATAAATATATAAACATAAAATACTCAACTCAAACAAGACATAAAAAACCAAGAAAAACAAATTAAGATTAAGATATGTGCCTCTTCTTTTACACCAAAAACAATCATTTTCAAACTCATCAATTTATTTTATGCTTCTGAATTTAGTAGAAATTAAGTTTGTTTTCCTATTATGAATCAGATTGTAATACTGCCCTACAAAGGTAAAACACATTGCCCACACAAACATTTAAGTAAATAAAAATGTGTTTAAAAGTAGTTTTTATTACATTTTGATTGTTTTGAAATCAAATTTCCATTTCTTTCTCTGCCTTTGTAGGACAGAACACTCCATGAAACATTTCACCTCACAAAATGTAAACTTCACTTCTCTCATTTTAAAGGAGAAAATCTTGTGTCAGATTCTTTTCTGGCATGCTCCTTATTTCAAATTGGGTATACGGTGGAAATTCAGTGATCCAGAAGAACACTGCGATATTCACTCATGAACTGCACTGCAAAATCCACTCATAACATTGTATTGCACAAGAGTAAATAAAACATCATCTGAGAATATACAGTCTCATAACAACTTTCATTAGTTTCTATTTAAGGGAAAATGCAAATGCAAGATATTCCTGAGAATACTCCACAGAAGTAGGAATGTTATAGCTGTTGTGGTCAGGATCAGTCTGGCATTTCCAGTGAAATACAAAGCAAGACGATCGAAATAGCACCACGGTACGATCCAGGAATAAATACTGATGCCAGTATCCAGTGAGAGCAACGTGAACATTAATATTTAAAGACAATAAAAAAAGTAAGGAACATAAATTATTTTGGCTAGTAGAAGAAGGAGATTTGAAAACAGAGTGAATAATCAAATGAGACAGTTCTGTCTTTCCAAGAACTGTCATGACAAACAGACAATTCTTCAAACCAAGCCACCAAATCATGAAGTTGATACATTTCAAATCAAGTAAGCTGGCAGACAAAACTACTATACGCATACTCTAAAGAATAATCAATGATAATTTGAGAATCTGAGCTCTTGACTGAGTGAGCAGCATACCGACTGCTTTCACTTTAGGGCGGAAAATGTTCACATGAACACACACTCAGTCCTATTAATTATAACGATTATGACGAAGTGTTGAAAAACTTTAGCACTGTGTATTTTTCTGCCCCTGCTGTGGTGCCAAGGCCATCCCCTTTTAACTCAGCTCATATTAATTGGGTTCATATTTGCACACAAAAATTGTAATCATAAAGTTTACATTCATTTCATTTTCATTTTTATTCAACTTTTTCAATTTCGCATCCCTTGTAATAATTCACACATATTTTTTAATTAATAACGCATTAGACATTTTAGATATATCTATATTGTTCTACAAACTTTTTTCTAAATTATCCATTTCAATGTAACGTAAATGTAGACATGCACATTGCCTAATATTCCAATAAAGTATATCTTTTGTACACTAAACTGTGATTAAGTTCAATATCTGTCATTTATATCAGTGTTAATTATATAGCCTACAAGTACTTAGTCACGGGGACATAAATGTCAGCATTTTCTGAAAAACAGCCAGGAATAAGAGCATATGCCCGAGAGTGTCAAAAATGTAATGAAATACTGAAGAGGAAGAAGTTCATGTAATACATTTTTTTATTTTTTATTTAGCAATTATCTAGTCACATTACAATTTAGATCAATTCTAACCCCTGGTCACACTCTTCTAAGACTATAAAAGATAACTTCACATATATGATCATTACTATGTAAAAATTCCAGATGTTATAAAATGGTAAGTTGCATTAGTTATTTGTAATGCTTTAATTTTAATAGCACATTTTATTGCTATAACTCAAGTCTCTCTTCTTCAGCTTTAGATTCATCTAAAATTTGAGAAAGTGACTCTATTTAGCCAATTTGAAAATCACATTACAATTACAATAGGCTACATTTAATTCAATATATTAGGCCTAATGGACAATAGATAGAGCCGTGTTTAAAAGATTCGTGTTTCCCGCTGCTGAGACATCTTGGGCTTTTCTCAAGACTCTTCCACGTGCTTTAGTTTCACTTGCATTGATTTTAAGCTCAAACAGACATCAATGAGGTGAACGCAAACAAAATAAATGATGCTATTATGAACATCTTTGATATAAAAATGTCACGAAGAATAAGAGCACGGTTACATTGAGTCAATACGTCAAGCAATGGAAGTCCTTCTCTGATTAATAGCTAATAATTAATAATATGCTAAATACCACAACACTGACAGGATTAGACCGATAGTGAGCAGTCACGTCAAGCATATTGACAGCCTAAATTCATTTGCAAATGAAAAGCGCGTGTCCTGGTCAGGAACCATATAAGCACAAAAGCATGAAATCAATTTATCCATATGCAGGTAATTTTTTATCACTCAGGTTAAAACAAAGTCGTCTTAAATAGCCTACTTCAAACTAAGCATATAGTTACAGAACAAATAATTATAGTATATAGACACTCATAACACAATTGTAGCAATAATATTAAATATTCAACGACCTACCGTTCAGAGAAACATGTTTTGGATAATAAATGTTCTTTAAATTCCTTTGGTCGTGTTGAAATGGTGCTGTTAGCCAATCCAATTTCCTTAGTAAATGAGAAAAGTTGTTTCGCTCGGCTTCTGGGCGGAATCAATCTTTCAATAAGTCAAAAGTCAGAAGAAATCAAACTGCGCTTCCTCACGTCCATCACACAGACCGTCTGTGAGCGCGTGTGGATGCGCGCCACCTATAAAACACTGCGAGACAGAAGGGTGTTCTTTTTCTTTAAAGGGGCAGGAACCTAAATAACGTCATAATTTATGAGAAATGAACCTTTATTTTACACCATAAACTAAATCGATCATTAAACCGAATTAAATCGTGTGGAGGCTACTGAAATGGCATTGAAATGTTTGCTTGCATTGTTAGAAGACTTTCCTCACAATGGTTGTGCCTTCTGCTTGCTCATCATGCCAAAATAGGTAATCATCTATCATTAGCTATCAATAGCAGCATTCCTGTTGCCTTTTTGCAAAACCCAGTGTTAATATTTAGCCTTTAAATCAAAAATGACCCACTTTCCACCAGGCTAAATGTTTTTGTTATACATTTACGTTAGCACCTGAAAATCTGCACTGGGATTTCATTTTAATCCACTGCACAATTACTGGTTGAATTTGGGATGAATGTGTCGGCTTCATTTTACTTTCTAATTTTAAACAGTATCAGTTTAGTCACTAAAGGTGTAGAAGGTTTGGTATTCTAACCTGTAATCCCGGCTTAAACACAAGGGATTTTGTCTGTTTTTCACACCCAAAGCAATTGCACCAGTAAAGATGGCAGATTAAAAGACATTACTAAGCAGAGTGATATGAACCAAACCCAGTATGACTCAAACAAATACTTGCCAAGATGGAATGTGCATCTGTATTAATAGTTCCCATTATAATTCATGATAGTTACCTTTTAAGATAAACCACCATTGTTTAATATACTCTCTCTGATATAGGCTACATGATGCATTCACAGAGTGTATAATCACAGTTTCATGCAAAAGGTCAAGCTCCAGAACTTAACTGATTAGCTTAATTTATGAAATTTTACAATGAAAATATTTTCATTATTTTAGACTTAGAAAAAAAGGGGTAACAATCGAACTAGAATACAGTCAATCGAACTATCGAATACAGTCAATCAGTCTAATCAAGGAAAATGACGAACATTCAAATCTACAGGTGTGAGAAATTATTTACTACATGTGCCTGGGAAATTCAACACCATAAACACACAAAAATGTCAGACAGAGAGTGGGTGCGCACTTCCAAAATATTATGTAATCTACAAAGGGCTGTATATTGCATAATATTCTGTCTAAATTAAAATGGGTAGAATGAACCTATGCACTAAAATCTATTCAACAGGGTAGAATGTACCATTACAGTTTTGCCTAATGTCTATTGCAACACATCAGCAACACAAAGACATGATATAGTCATTATACATCTAGCAGATACCTTACAAATTTCAAAGCAGAAGCCTTTTAAAAAACAGGAGAGAACAAGTTTCATTAGGTTTAGCCTCAATAATAACTTAATAAATCCAAAAACGATTCCAATATAATTCATTTGTTCAGATATTTTTGTTTCAACCATGCCAAAGAAGAATGTTTGATGGAGACACTGTCCACCACGTAACAATACAGTTGAATCTACTTTATTTGGCCTTTGAAAACAACCGATTACACTTCAATGTCACAAAATGAATTGTAAGTAAAGCAGGGGGTCAGTATGCAGAACCACATTTTGATTGGCATGCATCATCACAGTCCCACTATGATGGCTTTTTATTATCTCTTAAAATATCTCTTAAAAAACTCTAAAAAATGAAATTGCATCAGAATACTGAAAGATTTCAAATACAGTAGATTCCAGTGAGGATTATAATCATACTGTATGTAGCTGTAATAAAAAAAATGACAGCACCAGACAATAATTTTAAGACACTTTTACCATTATCAGTAGGTTTCATCCAGACCAATATTACTTAGTTCTGCTTCAGTGGCCATTCAATATGAAGAGAAATAGATTGCATTTAATTATCTGGTTTCACAATAAGCTAAATCATCAAAACAGTTCAGCTGAGGGGGATAGGTTATTTAAAACAATGTGTGATGGGGACATGATCTGCAGAAAATTATAAAGTATGTGCTGTGAAAAGCTGAACAGTGACATTCAGTTTTTTCAATTATTATTTTCATTTTGTATAATGTACTAAGACTCGAGGGGGTCAAACGGTTTACTTTCTACAGTAAGTTGAGCTAGATCATAAAGATGGCAAAGATGACTAAATCGATTTTAAAGTCACAGGTACTGGAAGTGGTTAATGAGTAATTCAGGATCTCAGGATCTTCAAATTCATTTACTTTGTTTAATGTTAATCTACATGTTAAATATAGATTAAGAGGCCAAACAGTTGACAATTCTGGAAAATTATAGTATACATTTCTTAAACCACCAGCTCTGATGCCCTTAAAATAATAGTTAGAATAAAAAAAAATACACCAAAAAAAAAGGTCAGACAAGTTTAGAGTGGCACAAGTGTGGGTGAATGACCAAATGTTCATTATTGGGTGAACAATCAACATAGTAGTGTCCTATAAATGTCAGAAGTAGCAAATCTAAAGTTGCAGGGTAAAGAGACTGAATAGTCTGGGATAAAAGTGGACCAATTACTTATGGCTATCCATAAAACAGTGTATCGGCCTGTTCACATCAAAATCTATAGTGATGAAGCTCTGTTAAATCTAGGCAATGTTTTTCAGAAACACTTTTTGTTATACTGGTAGAAACTCGCTTCACATCCTGATAGCAATCAATGCAAGTGATAGCAAGTGGTCTAAATATTTAAAATTATACATATATATTTTCTGTGGAAGTCTCAGGACCAAAAAATGTTCATCAGCCCCAAAATGAATCTGCAGCAGTGAGGTGGTAGAAGTCAGAGCTCTAAGTTGTTTACGTTCATTATTATTGTAATGTTATTGTGCTTTGATACATGAAGTAATTTAACAGCGTCTCTCATGACGCTTTGCATACTCTGCTCTGGTTGTGCACGTTCATGTGTTTTGGAGGAGGCGTGACTTTGCAGACCCTCTGAAGGGAAGGTGGGATATGCTTTCACAGCTAGCTTGCTATTGCTAGCCTCTCCAAAATTACCATACCCAACCTTTAAAGGTGCCACAGAACGCTTTTTCACAAGATGTAATATAAGTCTAAGGTGTCCCCTGAATGTGCCTGTGAAGTTTCAGCTCAAAATACCCCATAGATTTTTTTTTATTCAGTTTTTTAACTGCCTATTTTGGGGCATCATTAAATATGCGCCGATTCAGCGTGCTTCCCCTTTAAATCCTCGCGCTCCCCGCCCCCAAGCTCAGCGATTCTATAATACATTGCAAAAACAAAGTTCACACAGCTAATATAACCCTCAAAATGGATCTTTACAAAGTGTTCGTCATGCAGCATACCCGATTATGTGAGTATGGTATTTATTTTGATGTTTACATTTGATTCTGAATGAGTTTGAGGCTATGCTCCGTGGCTAACGGCTAATGCTACACTGTTGGAGAGATTTATAAAGAATGAAGTTGTGTGTATGAATTATACTGACTGCAAGTGTTTAAAAATGAAAATAACGACGGCTCTCTTGTCTCCGTGAACACAGTAATAAATGATGGTAACTTTAACCACATTTAACAGTACATTAGCAACATGCTAACAAAACATTTAGAAAGACAATTTACAAATATCACTAAAAATATCATGATATCATGGAATCATGTCAGTTATTATTGCTCCTTCTGCCATTTTTGGCTATTGTCCTTGCTTGCTTACCTGCATAAAGTCTGTTGTTTCAGCTGTACACAGCTTCAGACATTAATACTGGTCTAACGCCTTGAACATGGGCTGGCATATGCAAATATTGGGGGTGTACATATTAATGATCCCGACTGTTACATAACGTTGAGATTCGTCTGTTCTTCGAAGGTCTTTTAAACCAATGAGATTTACATAAGAAGGAGGAAACAATGGTGTTTGAGACTCACTGTATGTCATTTTCATGTACAGAACTCTAATTATTTAACTATGCCGAGGTAAATTCAATTTTCAATTCTATGGCACCTTTAAATGCACAAGGGCACGCAAACAAGTAATTGTTCCTGGCTGGTTTAAAATGAGATGGCGCTCATACCTGTAAATCTTCGACTGTCACATTCTATGAGGGTATGAGCACAGTATACAGACTGGCTTTATGACAATAAGTGTTTATCTTCACTCATATCCATTATTTAAATGAGAGACATTTGTGAAGCATGTTTATGCAGTGAAGCTCCGAGTGCAATTACTTTATCCTTTATATAGAAACACTAAAGCAGAGGTTCCCAGTGATGCAAAGTTCAGCTCCAACCCTGATCAACGCACAACTGAACCAGCTATTAAAGTGCCCCTATTATGGATTTTTGAAAATTACCTTTCATATAGTGTGTAACATATGAAAACATCCTGCAAAGTTTTAAATCTGAAAGTGCACCATATAAAGTTATTGTTTCTCAAAAGTAAGAGTCGACTCTGAGTCAATTAAACGAGTTGTTTGTAAAACGAATCCCAAGCTGTTTTTTTGTGACGTCAAGACGAAACATTAGCATAGTGCCCGCCCACTTATTGCGCGCGCAGACAGCAGGGAAAACTTGAACCCCCTCAAACACTGCAGCTGATTCCTGTGGATACTGGTGTTTTGTGTACGCTCCGCGCAGCTTGTAGGTCTTCAGTTAGCCAGCTAACAGCAATATGTGTTCGCTTGCAATTGTCTAGAAATGTGTCAAATGTTTGTCGTTGTTTTTACTTGGAGTTATGATAAAGAATAGAGCAATATGTTGGTGTACAACTGACTGCAGTGCTTTATCAATATGTTTCTGCATTGGGCTAATGCATATACCATGACTGTTTGGGTGTTTACCACTGAGCTGTGGGCTAGGTGCTCTAACATAAACATAAAACAACTTATTATGACAAGCCGGGCATTCCATTTCCGACATGCGCTGCACGTAGTGTACCAATCACAACTGACTGGGTCATCTGACCAATCACCGCAGATTAGCGTCATGCAAAGGAGGGGTTTGGAAAAATGAATCATTTGGGAGTCGTTAAGCAAATAAGGTAAAAATAAATGCATATTATAAGACAATGAAAGTGTTTTTTGACCATGCATGCATGTAAACCTGTTGTTGCACTTGATAATTACAGACAGGTGTGTTTGATTGGTGTTGGATCTGGTCCACTTCTTTCCCGGACTGTAACAAAGCACATATCAGTTACATCATGATGTCTTATGGATAGATGTTATTTGCAGTTCTTATCGGTAAGAGCAAAGTAAATACAGCAATACCCCAGAATGTTGTCCATTTACATATTTACAACATGTTTAAGAGGTGTAAATGAAGATGAAAGCCATTTTCCACCACTTAAACACATTCTGTTTTCAAAGTAAGTGCAGCAGAGAAGAACATTGGGTTGGTTCATACTAGTGTTTCAGTTCTGATTATACACAATTGTACACCAATGGAGAGTAACAGTAATTGCCTACTTTTTAGTGATCTTGTTTTCAGAGGTATTTTCCCATTCATTTTCTTCATTGGGATTTCAAAATATTCTTCAATAAAGAGAACTCGGCCATGAACGAAGCCAATCAGCTCATTGATAAATTACAAAAACTATCATTTTAAGTAAAGAAAAAAGAAAAGAAAAAAGACATTTGTGCGACAATTGACTGGTGGCTTCAGCTGAAGCATATACCATAGACGAATACTCTCTGAGCATGCAGAATCTTAAAAAAAAAAAAAAAATCTCAATGTAGAAAATGAATGGGAGTTTTACCTGCTGTTGTGCTCTGTAGACACAAGCCACACGATCCATCAGAAATAAAGCATGAGAAAAAGCTATTTTTCCAAATATATCCTTGACTTATTGTAGACATTGCTGGTGTTGGTGAAAAGCACGAGTTCCAGGCACAGGTGCTTGTCTCCAACAGTTAAAATCTACTTTACACTGGCTGACACTTTCTACTGAGGCTGCCAAGTAGCAGCAGAGCTTTGAGAGGATATGAACTAACAAGACAAAATAAAATTTCTTCAAGATAGGTGACAGTTGGTCTTAGCAGCTCTATCTTATTGCTAAATATTCTGCTATACGAAGGCATTCCAATGCAGCAGGTCTGTGACAACAGTGGCCAATTTGGCCAAGTGACAAACCTATTTCTAGCATTTAAAAAAGGCAAGAATTAATACAAATTATTTAACAGTATTACAGCGAGAACTATCTTTTCTGAGACGACCATTTCGCCTCACATTTGTGTAAAGCTCACTCTAAGCAAAATGATGACAACTAATTTGTAAATTCATCAAAAGACAAAATAATAAAAAAAAAAAAAAATGAAATAAGAAATAATGGTGCACTGGGGTCTAGAGGCTCATATATTATATATATGTTTGTTTTTGTTTTGTTTTATTGCCCTTGTATTATATATAAAATAATAATAAATACCTTGTTTAAACTTCAGTATATGGCATAATTAGCATGTCTAGAGTGGTATTATTTCAGCAGTTGAACGCGTTAAGCCTGTTTAATATTAGTAAATCTTTTCAAATACTCAACATTCCTCTCTTTAGTCTTTGTAACTTTGAATTGCTATAATACCTTCTACTTATCCTCAACATTTCATTTCGAAGTTACACCCAACAAGAACAATAAATCACAGATTTGTCAATGTCCTGCTGATAACGGCAAAATAATATTTGAAGGAGTAAATTTAGCATTTTCACTTCTGTTATGCTCTGATTGCTTATATATTAGTCAGATGAACATGATTATAAGCTAAAGAAGGCCATCTGAGTGTCTGGGCTTGTAATAACCCCAGAGAAATGTTTTCAATCTGTACAGAAGGTGCTGGATTGAAAAATTTCACGAGTTTACTCCCCCTCGGCCTGAGGTCGGCAGGTCAACCTGTAATAGTGTTTGTTTACCACGCTTTAGCTCCTTATTGTATTATTGCTGGATTAATATGAAATGAGCGTTTAGAACTGCTCACATGACTCAACATAATGATGGGTTTAGGGACAAAATTAGAGGTTTTGAGCACAGTGAATACTATTGCAAGCATGAAGTTGTGGTCTGCACTGGAGCACGCTTAAGGGGAACACCGAAAAAAGGTTCAAAAAACATTAAAAGGTTTGTTCACCCAAAAATGAAAATTCTGTCATTTATTACTCACCCTCATGTCGTTCTACACCCGTAAGACCTTCGTTCATCTTCAGAACACAAATTAAGATATTTTGTTTAAATCTGATGAAGTAATTAATGACATTATTTTTATTTTTGGGTGAACTAAAAGTCAGATATATAAGCTCAGACCTTTTTTTAAACATTCTCTGATTACATGAGTCAGTTAGCTATGTGTGCACACTCCTCTCATGTGACTGGCACCAGGTTTGATTAATAAGGTAAGGAATTACTAGATAGGTGAGTTTTTATTTAACTCACATCACACCAGGAGGCTCGGATTATGTTTTACTGAAGGTGTGGGACTGAGAGATTTTTGTCGGTTCTTCTAGCACTGCTTAAATCACAATATATATGGCCTTGTGTAATTAATAAACTGCACAAGTCTGCAAATAAATGAACACTGTAAAAACAGAACACTGTACAATTTTATGTATACTAAGGGAAAATGAAGAGAAAAATGGTTCAGTGATTTCTAAAAGAATGAAGGCTAAATGTGCCTAATGTATAATTGTATGAATTATCATCATCATTATAATATTATTATTATGAAAACGTGCATAATTGTATAATCCCGTATAAACTTTTACTGTGAAGTTTCGTTAACAGGAGTGAGTGCACCTGTGGTCTCTTCTCATTTGTGTAATATGCTGCTCAAACAGAACAGAACACAATTTTCACAAATGGACTGTTTTGTTTTATTGAATCGTTATATTCAAATAAACCATTTCAAAATATATATTTGTAGACAACATCATTTTCTCTCACGCTAAATCACACCCTTGATGGTGGAGTTCAACATCAACATACGTCAACTTTTTAATGTGGGAGAAAGAATCATAAATATAAATACAACTACTAGTGTAATACAAATACCACAAGTGTGTGTGACTGAAAAGCTCGACGACTGAGTCACATACTGTGTTTGTTAGTTGCCAGAAAATGACTGAATATTTTGTGGTCCAAGTAAACTTAGGAGACAAAATAATTTTTCACTTTTAATATATAGCATAATATTTATTTAGATACACTTAGAGACATTATATTTAAAAAGACACATGGTAATTTGCATTACTTTGTAATTTGTTTATTGCCTAATGTATAATCATTTTGTAATTTTATGCCCAATTTATAATTTTGTGCCTGTGTTTGATTATCACACAGATCTTCATATTAAGGTTATTCATATTAAGGTATAGCAGCATTAAACTGCTAACAGTGATAGTAAATTAATTGCCTAAATTATTACATTATTAGCTAACTGCATTCTCTAAATTGTAATGTTGACATGCATTGTCTGTAAAGCTGCTTTGAAACGATATGTATCGTGAAACGCGCTATACAAATAAATTAGATTAAAGCTACTAAGTCAGTGGTTCCCAAACTTTTTAGCTTGGAGTACCCCCTGAAGGGATTACCATCCTTCTGCGTATCCCCTCTCTTCCACTTAGACTGCAATCACACCTTTACCATTAAGGGACAATATTTGCCCCCTAAATTGATTTTCCAGTGCATTTTTTTACCTTTCTGAATAACTTTAAAAAAAATAAATACTGTTTTAAAAAAAAAAAGTTCAATAGAGAAATATGCAATGATGGTAAAACTAAGTACAACTTTTAAATATTAAACTAAAACCGCCAGTAGGTGGCAGCAAGTCACTGTTTTTATGAGTGAGTCATCGAGTCATTCATTCAGTAACGAAGCAAGTGGCTGTGAATGAATCATTGAATCGACTCTCACAATTCACGTTCAAAGTAGTGATGGGAAGTTCGGATCATTTTACTGACTCGGACTTTTGAGTCTCGTTCAACAAAATGAACGAATCTTTTTTCGAGTCATTTCGTTCATTTAGTTCATTTTAGCAAAATGTAATTAAAATGTTACGTGTTACTTCCCCAACACATCTACTACTTATGCAAACGTTGATCCCACTACAAACAATACAAAACTACAATGCTATAAGATTCAGAAATGATTAATTCATTACCTGGGTCTTCAGTTTATGACAAGCTGATTAAGCTCACCTCACCTCTTGTCTGACAAGTCTTTGGGTTTAAGTCATTCCTTAATGACGTGACAGGCAGTCCCATGCTAAACCAATGCAGTCTGAGCCGGTAAGAGAATTGATTAGTTCATTTCATGAGTCTTTCGGGTTTTTGCGTCGTTCCTTAAACACGTGACAGACCCATACACTACGCCAATGCATTCTGAGCCGGAAAGAGAATTGATTAGTTCTCTTCATGAGTCTTTCGGGTTTTGAGTCGTTCCTTAATCACGTAACAGACCCATACATTTCTGACATTTCTGTCACTGTTTTTGTTACTGTTTCTTGAGGATCTGTGGTGTGTTATTATAAATAAATAAAGCCCTGTTATAAATAAAATATTGATTAATTTATCTTTTTGACTGTCTATCTGTAAATAAACACTAGGCTATATAATAATATAATAATCCAAGCCTACAATACAAAGTATTTATAGCCTAGTTTGTTCATTTTTACTCCAATTTTGAGTTTGCTGTTATAATAATTGCTTTTCCTAGGCAGACTTGACATATTGGTCTAATATAAGAAGATTGCTCAAAAAGGACATAATGACATAAATTAAAAGCAAATAACATTTTGAATTTGAATTATTAATGTTAGTTTAAAACATCAAGGTTATGATAACTTCAGCTTTAACAGTTGTAACACAAACTCAAACAAGACTGGAGAGTTAACGTTATTTACTAATAAATATAATGTGCTTGGGTCACACAGCATAGTGTATGGGTATGTCACGTGATTAAGGAACGACTCAAAAACCCGAAAGACTCATAAAAAGAACTAATCAATTCTCTTTCCGGCTCAGAATGCATTGGTAGCGTATGGGTCTGTCACGTGATTAAGGAACGACTCAAAACCCGAAAGACTCATGAAAAGAACTAATCAATTCTCTTTCCGGCTCAGAATGCATTGGTTTAGTGTATGGGTCTGTCACGTGATGATTAAGGAACGACTCAAAAACCCGAAAGACTCATAAAAAGAACTAATCAATTCTCTTTCCGGCTCAGAATGCATTGGTAGCGTATGGGTCTGTCACGTGATTAAGGAACGACTCAAAACCCGAAAGACTCATGAAATGAACTAATCAATTGAATCATCAGGTGAACTACTTCTAGCAGTACAGACCCTGTAGAATATTGCACATGCGCGACTGAACGAATCACCCCCCGAGACGACTCGTTCTTCCCGAGTCACATTAAAGATTCGTTCAAAATGAACGAATCGTTCAAGAACGACACATCACTAGTTCAAAGCCGCAGAATTGTTCGCGAAACACAGACGTGTGTTGTAGTTCTGCTGTGGTTTTCGTTAGAACTATTATTTCACTGCAAAATAGAGTAAATACTGACAGTACTGTGTTTAAAATGTATGTTTTGTTTTTTGACCTGTTGTATAATAATGTCACGTTTGCAGTCATGTGGATATTTGGGAACAAGTGCGTTCTTGCTCGTTATCATTAAATACAAGAACTCATGTTTTTGTATTGGAGAAAGTTTAAATCGAGTCTTAAATCGAAATTAATCCATTATCTGTGTCTATATTTGTTCTTCATGCTGTTACAAAGGTGCATTGTCGAGAACGACAGTAATTTAGCGCGATTTAAATCAGCAGACTGCACGCAATCTATCATATGCCTGCTGCTTGTGTGGATACAGTGATTTTTGACTGCAAATGATGAGGTAATTTGAATAAATGTACAGGATTTACGACATTTTGGCAGTTAGAAATACATGCTCGATTTTAATATTATTTTAAGGTAGAATTAAATGAACTACTCAGCATTTTGTTCGCGTACCTGCGCCGCGCCGATTCTATGCGTAGGCAAACTAGGTCGGTTACCTAGGGCGCAAACAGCTGGGGGTGCCAGTGAGAGCCCCCGCCCCACCAAGAGATTTTTTTTATACCTACCTATATTGTAGTTATATAAAATATTCACAGGCAGATTTGCTTTATGTATTTCCCCAGCGTCGAAATCAGGCACATATAAATGTCAGGAAACACGACTCCTGGCAGCATGTCAATATCCATGGATTAGGTTTATTTGACAAGGTGTGAAGAACACTTTCGAGTCCAACCTTTAGTAAAATCGTTTGTTTTACCTGCGTTTTCGTAGTTTCCCCTATTAAATCCAGTCATGCAGCAGGTTCTTCTACCACTCAGTCCAGCTGAGGGAGCGCGTTCTGGCGGGAAAGTGACGTCGATTGACCTTTATTGACCTTACGCGCCAGAGAAACAAGCGCACCGCCATCTTTAGAATATTGTCTTTGAACTTCGGTTTTTTGCGGTAGCCCTGTACATTTCTGTTGCATCGCTGTTGAAGAATAATTGGTGATGTGGATTTATTAGTTGTAGAGTTAATGAAAGTTATCATGAGCATTGTAATGTTTAAAGCAGATGTCTTAACAAATGTCAGTAGACCAGGAAGATTTTAAAATGAGCAGTTCATTCATAAATATGTAAGATTGCAGTGAAAATACAAACCGGAAGACAAAAGACAACAAGCGCAGTAACTGTTATTTACAAAAGTTGAGTAAACAAGAAATAGCTAGGGGAAATTAGTACTAAGATTTTTTTGTTGTTGTGCAGGCTTAATTTTTTTATGGTTTTTTTTTTTTTTTTTTTTACAGTGAATAAAAGACAAGAGTAAAATATAATTTGAGTGTTTTAAATGCTTTAAGTTAACTGGTGCTTCTTTGATTTGATTTTGTGCCTTTTTTCGTTTTTAGAAAAGTATATCATTGATATGTTTTTGATTTTGATGTTTATGTATCAAAGTTTGCAATCAGAATATTTGTCAAAAATTGCTTTGACTGAAGACAAAAAAGGTTTGGAAATGATCTCTGACCAAATATTTAGTGACTACTTTACAATATTCACAATATTCTTAAGCAAGCAAGACAAGTTCATTACACTGGGTGGTATCTGTTGTTTTGATTATGAGAATAAAATTTAATTTAATAGGACAATCATCATAAGAGGAAACTTCCTCAAGCAAACACACTCAATTAACCAAATCAAATTAAACCCTATAGCCCTCTCAGTGGAGTGTGCTTTCCACTTTGTGATTATACTTATATTTCACAACATTCACATGCCACAGCCACAAAATAATATTTCAGGGGCATAATTTTAACAAATTAAATTCTCCAATCGTTCTGTCCAGTATTTTAGTGCTTGTAAGGCATCAGATGTTCAGCTAACAGCACTACAACACACCAACAAGTGTCAGAGTCAATAATAAGCATGTCGTCTCAGCTGGGCTTGATTCTTAAAGATATCATTTGGAATTGCAATAAACAAGCTTTATTGGAAATAAACATATAAATACACAAGGCTCTGTGTGTGAAGATGACTAATAAAACTGACAAATGAACTATCCAGAGGTCTTTCTCACTGATCAATAAGAAGATTACACTCTCCATCTGGGATTGCTCCAGGCAAGCATGCTGACCAAGAAGCGCCCCGTAGAAGCACCCAAAAAGACAAAGAGGGACTGTTTGTTTGTGTTTGAGGGAGAAAATTTACATCCTGTGTTAGATGACTCAACCTTTTGAAATGCTGGTAAATCATAATAATTGGCTGACAGTTAACATGAAGTGACGTATACTGTTGGATGTCATAAATGCTAAAAATACTGTATCGTTATGCCTTTTAATAAAAAGAAAGGCTCAGAAATTTAGTTACTGTTGGCCCTAGTGATGGACAGAAGCTACAAGTGGAAAATACATGATTCAATCAATTATATACATAACATGTATCATAGTGGAAGCCATCTTTTTTTTTTTACTTTGACACATTACTGATTCTGACAACAACCACAGCCACTAAATCCTTGTTACATGATTCAAAAATGATCTATTTAAACTTCCTGAAATTGTCTGAATTCATAAAAAAAAGAATCTGAGAACAGAAAATGGTTCTTTTGTGACCTATTTGCAAATCATCAAAAGCAATTCTGCACTCAAATGATGCAAAGCACAAAAATCTTCCAGTAACATGTCAGTGAACTGAACTAGTCTAGTTTGCCAGCAGAGATTATTGCATTTTTAATTCTCATTACCTCAGTATCTGGTCACCATTATATCTACAATCCACACTAATCACCAGAACTGACAGAATTAGACTTAAATATAAATGAATATAAAATGACCTGAATATAAAATGACAATTAAAATGTCATTTCAGTCAGTCTTTGAAAACGTTCCTTTTAATGATTATGGCAACTGCTTTAAAAACATTTAACTAAAAACTATTTTCTTTCATCAGTTTTTATTACTGATAACATCTGTTGGGAAATGTCAGCAAGGATAGGGAGCATTTCTCAATTATACTTCTTTTCCATGTTGTCACTTCTGCCTTCAGGCGATGTCCTCGATTTTTTGTAGTCATGCTTTGAAAATCTAAGTACTGATTTTTCTGTTGATTTTCAAACGAGTTACTGTGGTGAGAATAACATGGCATAGATAAAAAATAATTTGTGAAATGACTTCATTGACCACGATAATGAATACAAAGGTAAATAATCACAAGATGACAGTTCTTTTGAAAATCAGGAGAGGAGAACCAATCTCACCAGACACCATAACGGCCCATCAAGAAGTCTTCTCTTCACGCTTGATCTCCTACAAAGTGGAGATCTTTTAGAGTCAAAGAGACCAGGATTTCTCTCAATCATCGCAGAACCCACTCCACTCCCTCGGATGGCCATGGAGTGGAATGGGTTCTTGAGTGCGAACCCCATAGCACAGCTCCAAGACTGCCTACTTGATTGCCAAGGCATTCTTATCAAGAGATGCGGGGCGTTTCTTGGTGAGAGAACAGCTTTCAGACACTCCTTCTTCTTGAGAAAATGCATTTTTTTCCCTCTGCATTCATCCATACTATTTTCTTGGCAGGTCTTTCAAAGGGGTAGTTCACCAAAACTTAAGATTCTTCTCTTTCACTCCTCATACAATTTTGTTGTCCATACAATGGAAGTCAATGGGCTCCAATGTCATTTGTTTCCCAATGTTCCTTTAAAATATTTTCTTTTGTGTTCACAGAAGAACAAAAATTCATACAGTTTTGGAGTGACATGATGAGGGTGAGTAAATGATGACATTATCTTTCCGTAGACTATTCCATTAAACGAAAAACAGATCATGTTCTACAGATCAAACTTTCTTCAACCCATTCATGCAGCCCAAATGGTGAACTCTGCATTAATATATTGGGGATGGAAAACTTTGATGCTCAATGGGTTTGACAATGCAGGCAGGAAGTAGCTTGGAAGTTCATTGAAACTCCAGATTGAGTAAAAGAAGGGTCAAAGAAACTATCACAGAGACACTCAACAGTCAATCTTCTTCTGCACTGGTAGAGTTGCTCGAGGCAGAAACAGCTGTGTGGTTATATCATGCTGCACTTATATGCACTTGCTAGTTATATGAAAAGACACTAGCAAACGAAGATACAAATTATTTTAGCATTTCTTTATGAGAATGGAACTGCTGATCCTTCAGGCCTACCACAGCTGGGAATTAAAGGATTAGTCCACTTTTAAATAAACTTTTCCTGATAATTTACTCACCCCCATGTCATCCAAGATGTCCATGTCTTTCTTTCTTCAGTCAAAAAGAAATTAAGGTTTTTGATGAAAACATTCCAGGATTTTTCTCCTTATAGTAGACTTGAATGGGCACCAAACGATTGAAGGTCCAAATTAGTTTCACTGCAGCTTCAAATTGTTCAACACGATCCCAGATGAGAAATAAGGGTCTTATCTAGTGAAACCATCGCTCATTTTCTGAAAAAAAATGAAAATTATATAAGTTTTAACCTTAAATGCTCATCTTGAACTAGCTCTCTTCTTCTTCTCCTCTATTAGAATTCCAGCAGTGTAGACACTGCTAAGTGTATTACTGCCCTCCACAGGTCAAAGTTTGAACTAATTATTATATACTATTGAACTAGCATATTGCATATAAACATTAGTTAAAACTTTGGCCTGTGGAGGGCAGTATTACGCTTAGCAGCGTCTATACTGCTGGAATTCAAATAGAGAAGAAGAAGAAGAAGAAGAGAGCTAGTTCAAGATGAGCATTTCTGGTTAAAACTTATATAATTTTCAATTTTTTTCAGAAAATGAGCGATGGTTTCTCTAGATAAGACCCTTATTTCTCATCTGGGATCGTGTAGAACAGTTTGAAGCTGCAGTGAAACTAATTATGACCTTCAACCGTTTGGTGCCCATTCAAGTCTACTATAAGGAGAAAAATCCTGGAATGTTTTCATCAAAAACTTTAATTTCTTTTCGACTGAAGAAAGAAAGACATGGACATCTTGGATGACATGGGGGTGAGTAAATTATCAGGAAAAGTTTACTTAAAAGTGAACTAATCCTTTAACTCCATGTGAAGCAACCCATATTTGCGTCAGATGAAAACAGGCTTGACTTCTAGGCTTGACAGTTCATGTGTCCTACTTACTAATGGAATGTGACCCTGTCAAAATGTAGAGTTAGCAAATGTGTTTAGGTATATCCACTGTTTGGCTGGTCTGTTTGTTTACCTTTCCATGGTGACATTGCCATGTGAACAAAGAACTTGTCCTGACAGGTGTATAGTAGAAGTAATTAAAAAAAATGAAAGGATGCCGTCCTGTTTCAACTGTACTTCAGCAGTTAGAGCAAGATTCATTAGGAGTATATGTGTGGGCAGTGTCCTTGACATGACAAAACACAGTAAAAATGGTCAGCATGTATATTGTCTGAACTGATCCATGCTGCATCTCAAATGACATTTAAAATTTTAATTATGAGTCAACAATTGGTCACTGAAATTCTGTCTATTCCAGTTCTGTAAGGGTAACTATGAATGGCACATACAGTATTAGACTGTATTATGTACCAAAATCTCCATGATTATCCAGGGCCTTTTTTTCCGCTTGCTTGAGTTGGGCCAGTAGTTCAGATTTTTAGAGCCCTGCCAACATTTTCAGTGGCCAAACACTAAAATGTTTACATTTTTACCACATTTCATCCAGGCGAATTTAAGTAACTAAAAAAAATTAAAATCCTTCAAATGCTGCGGTGTCTGCAGAGTAGAGCATTTTAGAATGATGAATCCACAATGGATATCTTTCTCATTCTCCTTTTGTCCACAACCCAATTAAAACTCTTTCTGCTCCATTCAGCCATCCACTTTATAGACAGAAAAACTCTGACCACCTTACACAGTGGCACATATTGGGCATTTGCCATCTGACATCCATATGAGAGCTCTGTTCTTTCTCTCTGCTGGCATGTTACCAATGGTGGATGAGATGAGAACAGAATTGAGCAATGATGCATATGCAAATAAACCCCAAACATCAAGTCAATACACCAGCTATCAAATGCCTGAACTGCCAACCATAATGAACTTGCATAAGCATGACCAATGAAGCCATTAAGCCAATGTTAACTATGACCACTTTTGATTCATGAATGAGGGTTGTGATAGAACTGCTCAAAAATGGTTTGAGAATCAGTTTGGCTTAGCACTTCCTGATTAAATGGTAAACTGAGCATTTCTCTCTGAAGAGATGTCTCTGTTTTGGCCTAATGAAAGGGAAAATTATAAACAAACACAAAGATGGCTGTTGTGGCCTCAATATCAAATGAATCTCACTGACGCAATAATAAATGGATGTTGTTCAGTGATCAGGCAAAACATGGCAGCGAAAACTAAATGGATGGTACATGATGATGGTACAAAGTGCTAAGACTACAATATCAATTGCCCATACAATATCCATCAACTCTAATCATTAGCTCCACATCAGCAACAATGTAGGATTGTTTACTCTCTGCAAATAAAATTAACTATAAAATCATTAAAAAATATATTGTTTACTCTCCAATGTTTGCAATTCTGTTATTAACAAGTTGTGTAAAAAGAAAACTTGCCTTTGTTTGTTACCAAAAAAGACAAAATTTACACTGGACTTTATGAATAAACATAAAGCATATAGCCTATGAAGTGCACACAACCCCAAAAAAGACAAAACAAAAATAAGCAATAAAAAGAAGAGTATTTAAATAAGTAAATTAGGCTATACATACCAGGGACTTTTCTAGGCCACTGGTGCACCGACCCCTCCACCAAAAAAAAAAGAGTGTAGGCTACCCTTATTTTGTAATATGTGTTTTTTAGTCTATAATATTGTTGTTTTGATACTTCTTTACCTGCTGCTGCAGTAGAGAGTCATTCACAGCACGTGCAGATGTTGAACCAAATAAAGATTTTCTTTATCGCTGGCAAATGATAGTGATTGCAGGTTTTGTTTCAATGTATGTACAGTAAATATCTGAATGCATTAAGCGCTGGTTTTGTTCTCTGTGTTCTAAAGTTTGCAGTTTTTGTGGAGCGAGAAACGTTTCAAGCGATGCAGCGGGTTATGAGTTGAGTTGTCCAAATGATTCAGACTGGATTTGTGAACCGATTCAGCTCATTTATAAAGTAGTAGACCATTTAACTGACTCAAAAGAGTTCATTTGTGAATAGGGCGATTTCTTGTTCTAAACAGCCGAAAGAAAATACCGGACACACAACATGTTTGCTTAAAAATTGTGAGCGGATGGTCTCATGTCGGTATACGGTAAAAAACACTCGTCAGACAAGGATTTATCAGTAAGATTTTAATGGGGCTACTTGGTAAATTGGATCACCTCAAAACAATCTACGGAACCCCAAAAGCATGGTGATATAAAAAATATGAGATGAGAGAAAATTTCACACTTCGATGCTTTTGCGTTCTCTCGCAAATGTGTTCCAGATAGGCCTAAATTTTGCTTTCGCTCTAAGATTCTCACGAAAAAAGAAAACGCAAAGTTTTGCTAGCAAACCTTATGTTTCTTGGGTAAATGTAAAACATTTTTTCATCACCATGCCTCTTTTTGTGTTATGTAAAAACATAATATATTATTTAATGTAATATGGGAGACTGGGATGGTTGTAACACTTTTTGCTTCAGCACCTATAACTTGCTGAATTTTTTAGCTTGAGTTCTCAAACTTTTATACAAAGTACCCACTTTTGTTTACTACAAATGGATCCAATTCAGCCCTCTACAAGAATATCACAGACCTCGTGAGTTAATGTCAAATACATGGTGTTCCTTTGTTACAACCTACCCCACTACTGGGGTTGGTTGTAACACATGCTGGGGTAGGTTGTAACACATGCTGGGGTAGGCTGTAACATGCTGGGGTAGGCTGTAACACATGCTGGGGTTGGTTGTAACACATGCTGGGGTAGGCTGTAACACATGCTGGGGTAGGCTGTAACACATGCTGGGGTTGGTTGTAACATGCTGGGGTAGGCTGTAACACATGCTGGGGTAGGCTGTAACACATGCTGGGGTAGGCTGTAACACATGCTGGGGTTGGTTGTAACATGCTGGGGTAGGCTGTAACACATGCTGGGGTTGGTTGTAACACATGCTGGGGTAGGCTGTAACACATGCTGGGGTAGGCTGTAACACATGCTGGGGTAGGCTGTAACACATGCTGGGGTTGGTTGTAACACATGCTGGGGTAGGCTGTAACACATGCTGGGCTTGGTTGTAACACATGCTGGGGTAGGCTGTAACACATGCTGGGGTAGGCTGTAACACATGCTGGGGTTGGTTGTAACACATGCTGGGGTTGTTTGTAACACATGCTGGGGTAGGTTGTAACACATGCTGGGGTTGGTTGTAACACATGCTGGGGTAGGTTGTAACACATGCTGGGGTAGGTTGTAACACATGCTGGGGTAGGTTGTAACATGCTGGGGTAGGTTGTAACACATGCTGGGGTTGTTTGTAACACATGCTGGAGTAGGTTGTAACACATGCTGGGGTAGGTTGTAACACATGCTGGGGTTGTTTGTAACACATGCTGGGGTAGGTTGTAACACATGCTGGGGTTGTTTGTAACACATGCTGGGGTAGGTTGTAACATGCTGGGGTAGGTTGTAACACATGCTGGGGTTGTTTGTAACACATGCTGGGGTAGGTTGTAACACATGCTGGGTATATATATATATATATATATATATATATATATATATATATATATATATATATATATATATATATATATATATATATATATATATATATATATACACACATCTTTAAGTCTAACAACAATAACATGTTAATGTGTGTGTACGTGTGTGTCTATGTGTGCATATTCTCAATCAGAGTCACAGTGCTGACAGATGAATGCTGGTAACCCTGGATTGCAGGCTTGGTAGGCCCAGAAACTGCATAGGACGCATTTCAACCAAAACTCATCAGATTCTTTACTTAAAGGTGCCCTAGAATGCTTTTTCACAAGATGTAATATAAGTCTAAGTTGTCCCCTGAATGTGTCTGTGAAGTTTCAGCTCAAAATACCCCAGAGATTTTTTTTTTTGTTCATTTTTTTAACTGCCTATTTTGGGGCATAATTAAATATGTGCCTGATTCAGCGTGCTTCCCCTTTAAATGCTTGCGCTTCTCGCCCCCAAGCTTGCGACTCTATAATACATTGCATAAACAAAGTTCACACAGTTAATATAACCCTCAAAATGGATCTTTACAAAGTGTTCGTCATGCAGCATATCAGATCATGTAAGTATGGTATTTATTTGGATGTTTTAATTTGATTCTGAATTAGTTTGATAGTGCTCTGTGGCTAAAGCTAACATTACACACTGTTGGAGAGATTTATAAAGAATGAAGTTGTGTTTATGAATTATACTGACTGCAAGTGTTTTAAAAATGAAAATAGCGACAGTCTTGTCTCCGTGAATACAGTAAGAAACTATGGTAACTTTAACCACATTTAACAGTACATTAGCAACATGCTAACGAAACATTTAGAAAGACAATTTACAAATATCACTAAAAATATCATGTTATCATGGATCATGTCAGTTATTATTGCCCCATCTGCCATTTTTTGCTATTGTCCTTGCTTGCTTACCTGCATAAAGTCTGTTGTTTCGGCTGTACACAGCTCCAGAAGTTAATACTGGCTTGTCTAATGCCTTGAACATGGGCTGGCATATGCCAAGATTTGGGGGCATAGCCTACATATTAATGATCCTGACTGTTGCGTCACAGTCGGTGTTATGTTGAAATTCACCTGTTCTTCGGAAGTCTTTTAAACAAATGAGATTTACATAAGAAGGAAGAAACAATGGAGTTTGAGACTCACTGTATGTCATTTCCATGTACCGAACTGTAATCCATTTAACTATGCCGAGGTAAATTCAATTTCCAATTTTATGGCACCTTTAAAACACTGGCAGAGACACCTCTGTCAGTCTTTCTTTTCCATGTCCTAGTCATTCTGTAAAAACATTTAAATCAAGAAAATTCTTAGTTGTATGAAAAACAATGGCTGAAAGGGGTGTTGTAACACTTGTGTTACAACCATCCCCACCCCTGTCAGCCATTGTTTAGCCAGCTGTACCATAGTGGTTTGAAATTAGCAGGGGGAAAATGCATTACATGTTGCCTAAGAAACTATTATTTAATCTAATATGTCATATAATTTTATCTGCATTAGTATACATACTAAACAAAATATAGTCTTAGTTTACTTTCTTACCTCAAAATCTGATGTGCCTGTTTCCAGCCTTGACAATCAACATGTGGGATCGGAGAGAAAGTAGGAAAATACTCAAGTGAACAAATGACTCCTATCTTGGAATTGATTGTGTTACAACCATCCCCGGTCTCCTACGGTTAGAGAATAATTCAATAATCAAATATAATAGGTCTCTGCTTTAAAAATGTTACGGGACACCAAAGTGTACCGTATTCTAACCTGCAGATACCCACACTTTGAGGAATATAATACACTTGGGCCAAATTATTATTATTATTATTATTTCACTTGGGTCAAATATTAATAGGCTAACATTTGGAGCTTGACATCTAATATGTTTTAATCAAGCCTACACTGCCATCTACTGTTAGAGAGTAGAAATAACAGTTGCTACACTGTCAAGGTCGGTCATGGCACTTTATGACACCAGTATCATTACCAAGTAAATTCCCAAGATAAATACAGACCGGTTACATCAGGCAATAATGAAGTATTCATCTCTTGTAGCCTATAGCTACCTGTGTAAAATAGTTACATATCTCGATGTGGCCTTTGTCCTCAGGGCTTGCTAATTTGACTATCCTGCCTCTCATATCTGAATATATAGTTACAACATGCTAATAGTGGAAGTAGTGACTGCATATTATGGGACTCCAAGAGTAAACATGCTCTCTTGTTCCCTCTGGGTAGCAGATCAGCGGTGGTGAGGCTGTTGCTATAGAAACGCAGGCAGCACAGGTTGTCGTCGGCTGTTCGGTGGAAAGGTGTTGAAGGCGCACTCGTATGTCAGGAAAGGCAGGTGGATCTGAGGACCGGCGATTAAGAAAGAAATAATAAAGGAATTGACCAGAAGAAGGACATGTCGGAGCGAGTAGCCTCATGTGGGAACCTGTATGACACGAACACCCTTCTGCTTCGGTATTGCAACGGTAAGTTTGGCAGCGACTTGACTGAGCATTCATAATGAATGCGCGCGAAAGCCACACGAGATGGTTTGTTTTAGTCACGCATTGCAAAAGTAAGCGATTTTTGTCTTTGATATCAATGAGTTTTACATCAACATTCCAGCAATGTAATGTTTTGACGTGTCAGTGCGTCACCATGCGAGGCCACAACAAAAGAAACTGTCTCAGGGTTATGTGATGAATATTATTTGTTTAAATTACAGTTTTATATAGCCTACATGCAAATCTCCTATATCTCCTTATCGCATATGTGCGGTTGGGATCAGTGTCATGGTACAAGAATGAACATATACTCATTCAGGCTCCTGAGAGATATTTGAATCCGAGCTCCATATGTGTTTACATTTTATATTCATTTTCTCATCAGCTTTTGATATGCTTGAAACTTCTCATCCTCAGCAAACCTGATTGAGCTTGCTTCAGTGGGGCTTTGTTGTTTGGTTTCAGCTAAGGTTTTAGTGGAAAGAATGTACTAAGTTGCTT
Organism: Megalobrama amblycephala; assembly: GCF_018812025.1. Classification (NCBI taxonomy): domain Eukaryota; kingdom Metazoa; phylum Chordata; class Actinopteri; order Cypriniformes; family Xenocyprididae; genus Megalobrama; species Megalobrama amblycephala. Next base: position 27,163,655 of record NC_063059.1, on the reverse strand, counting down.
ATTTATTGTGAGACATCTAGTGTATAACATTGCGCACATATTAAGATGGATTTACCAGGGTTACTGTGTATCCCTAGTGATAACAATACCTTGAAGCTTAGTTGTAAACACCATGTCTGCTTTCAGCATTATCATGACTATTAATAAAAAGATCTAATCATTAACAAACATTAGCCAACATATTTTTATTTGCAAATTTGCAAGTAACTAGTTTTGCTTTAGGACCCAGATTTTGCATTATATGTAAAGTGGTGACCCAGCACCAGAGCACCAGATTTGATTATCATACAGAATTTTACCATGACAATGCACAGGCAAAATTATTTGGAAAATGACGTGTTTTTCATGTCTGACAATTTTGTAAATGCATACTGTGATCAACAGCAGAAATGTGATTTCAACACTGGGCTAAATTTTGCATTAGTATTATCCATTTTACCAACTGATGAATGTGCGTCAAAATACCATAAAGTTTGTTGAACACACGTCCTTTGATCTCAGTGACAAAAGATATGGATAAGATGTTTCTCCTGCCTATTAAAGGGTTAGTTCACCCAAAAATGAAATTTCTGTCATTAATTACTCACCCTCATGTCGTTCCACACCCGTAAGATCTTCATTCATCTTCGGAACATAAATTAAGATATTTTTCATAAAATCCGATGGCTCAGTGAGGCCTCCATTGACAGCAAGATAATTAACACTTTCAGTGCCCAGAAAGTTACTAAAGACTTATTTAAAACAGTTCATGTGACTACAGTGGTTCAACTTTAATGTTATGAAGAGACGAAAATACTTTTTTGTGCCAAAAAAAAAAAAGACTTTATTCAACAATATCTAGTGATTGCCGATTGCAAAACACTGCTTTATGAACCATTGAAATTTCGAAACACTTATGACGTAACGAAGCCTCGTTTACTGAAATCAAGTGAATTTGGCAGTTTGATACATGCTCTGAATACTGATTCGAAACAAAACATTCGTAAAGCTTCGAGGCTTCATAAAGCAGCGTTTTGAAATCAGCCATCACTAGATATTGTTGAATAAAGTTGTTATTTAGTTCTTTTGGCGCACAAAAAGTATTTTCGTCACTTCATAACATTAAGGTTGAACCATTGTAGTCACATGAACTGTTTTAAATATGTCTTTAGTAGCTTTCTGGGTATCGAAAGTGTTAATTGTCTTGCTGGCAACGCAGACCTCACTGAGCCATCGGATTTCAACAAAAATATCTTAATTTGTGTTCTGAAGATGAACAAAGGTCTTACGTGTGTGGAACAACATGAGGGTGAGTAATAAATGAAAGAATTTTCAGTTTTGGATGCTAACCCTTTAAGGATGATAAGCCTATTGATTCTGCTATCCTAGCTGAATGATTATATGGTTAATTGCAATTTATTATTACCATTTAACATTGTTTTTTGCCCTAGTGTTGCAGAATAGATCTGCAACTCATTTTTTTAGTTGTGGCCTACCAGTTGAGAACCACTGATATAAAATACATTTCAAAACCACAGAAAGTTCGATACAGCTTATGCAAATATATTTAAGTATATATATATATATATATATATATATATATATATATATATATATTTCGATTCTGAGCTTAGTTTTCAACAGCAACTGCATGTTTTAGAAACAGCCGTACTCTGCTTCCTTCCAATTCCTTACACACACCACTTGAACCTTCTATAAAATAATCATTCATAAAGTACGAAAAGGTTAAAGCAAATTACAAGGGTGTTTGCAGTGGGCTGTTTACATTAATCTCGCGTCATAAAAGCATTCTGAGGTGCAAATATATTCTCAGACTCGAGCCGAATGCACAAGCGCTCTTCTTTGTGAGCATTTGAGCGTGCGGTTAAAAATAGCCTAGAGCGCCATCTGCTGTTCAAAACTAAGCTCAGAATGCTTTTGGAAGTGATGCATTTGGAAAACATCAAAAGCAATCCACGAATTGCGATGCATCGATATATTGTCCCAGCCCTAGTATTTTATATCATTCATTTTAGTCAATCATTGAATGTCTTGTTGGGGAATTTGATATCACTATGGCATCTTCATTCTAATAATTTCTAACCATTGTGCACAGTTTGTTGCTGTTGTTACTTAGAAACGTCTGTTTCATCAGTTCTTGTGAATTACAGGTTCTCTCAAGAATAGGTATCAGTGTACATTGTGGTCATTGTTTGGGTTTTCCAGCAGGTCAGATTCTGCGACAGATGGTTTGGCTGAACGACAGATGGATGGGTAGACAGTATATAATGGGTCAGAGAGGGTGTCTGTCCATGTTGTACAGTTGGATGGTTTAGACTGATTTTAAATGTTGTAGGCCTACATGAAGATCCTAAGGTCAGACTGTTAACAAACTGAATGCATTTAAAATCCCTAATGTGAATCATATTGATTTATACATTGTGCTAAGAAAATGAGCATGCGCCCTAGGGGTATAAAACAAGTCATAAATTGTCAAACTGACATACACATCTTAGTGCGCTATTGGTGGAGAGGCTGGTCAGCGCACTTCCTGGTAGTGCCTGGCTGGCAGGTCTGGAGTTGAGCCAAACCTCTCTCTTCCAACAGCACCACCAGCAGTTTTCTACCGCATAGGAGACGGGAAACAGCATCCTGTTACAAACATCACCCTTCTCCTCTTTACACACAGTACTGAGGGTGGGGGAGGGTGAGGAAGGGAGGTCCAGACACGGGATCAGCCATCCAACAAGCCAAGGAAAAGGTGGGAGAAAGAATCTTTGGCCAGGCAGGCGTTTGGCACCTTTAGGAAACCCCTAGAGAGCTGCAGCGGATCAGGCTGTCTGAGCGGGTGACTGACAGGCGGACATAGTACTGACTGGAATGGCAGGTAGGAGGGGAATACAAGCAGAGCGGGATAATGAATATTTCAGTGCGCTTGGTTACTGAGCATCCGGTTTCCTCCAGACTGCTTTTGTCTTCCAGCATCACTGTAGCTTCTTCCTGCTTTCTTCTCACCTTCCACTTTTGCCTTCGATTTTCTTTCACTTTTATTGTTTCAGTTGATGTGCTCGCCACCTGCTGATGCCGCTTTATGGAAGTGATCTCCATGTGTTAGTGAGTGAAGGCACTAACAGAGGTTTATTATATGCACACTTAGCGTGCAGCCCGTTGCATTGCCCTTGAGATTGAAACAAGAGCCACTGTTTTATGTAAAATATGATATTGAGGAGCAACATTTGGAAAGATGTAAAAGTGACAGGAATTTTCCCTCTGGTTTTGATTATTGTGTGTATGTATATTAGTTGTATATTTAAATGAAATGCACCTGACGGCCACCACAGTGAATCAGCATTTGAAAATTGCTCAATTGTTCACTCATGCTTTCAATTTTTGGATTTGTTTGTCGATATTTGTTTGTTGGGTAAAAAATGATCAAAGTGCCCATCTAATCTTTTTTTTTTTTAAATCACAGATGTTTTCAAATGTTGAAAGTTTTCCGACATTTAAAAATGAAATTGTTTTTGTTATAACGCAAACAAATGATTCTCAAGCTTTTCCTATACCATCACTTTTCTGAGCCATTTGTTTCAATTACTTTTAACCAACAGGTCATTTTAGTCAATGTATGAAGTGATAGGTGTGCTATTTGTTTTTATATTCTATTATGCAAAGACATTTGTGCATTTTTTTTTTTTTAATTGTGACTTAAGTGTCTAAAGAGTGTTAAAATGAACTTTACACGTTAAGCTAATAAGAGTGGCTTTTTGGACCAAATCCTTTCCGCACTTTATCCAAATTCCTTGGACCCTTTTCACATTTCTGGGGTTCTCAGAAGCGGAAGTATATAAAAAAAATATAGAGAGACTGATTACAGCAGTCAGAAGAGAGAAAGATGTCAAATTCAGAAAACAGAAAAACAGCCGTTGTATTAGAAACACCCTCAGCAGCATCAATTCGTTTTGTTTGTTTGTTTTTTGTCATTAAATATGAAAAACGTTACTTGATTTGCGATGTTGATTACTGTGGAAACGCGTCATCACTGTTGGTGAAAAGGGTCCATTGTTTAAAAATGGCTTACAGCATCATGTCTTAAAGGGTTAGTTCACCCAAAAATGAAAATTCTGTCATTTATTACTTACCCTCATGTCTTTCCACACCCGTAAGACCTTCGTTAATCTTCAGAACACAAATTAAGATATTTTAGTTGAAATCCGATGGCTCCTTGAGGCCTCCATAGGGAACAATGGACACTTCCTCTCTCAAGATCCATAAAGGTACTAAAAACATATTTAAATCAGTTCATGTGAGTACAGTGGTTCAATATTAATATCATAAAGCGACAAGAATATTTTTGGAGCGCCAAAAAAAACCAAAATAACGACTTATTTAGTGATGGCCGATTTCAAAACAATGCTTCAGGAAGCTTCGGAGCACAGAGAATCAGCGTGTCGAATCAGCTGTTCAGAGCGCCAAAGTCACGTGATTTCAGCCGTTGGCAGTTTGACACGCGATCCGAATCATGATTCGATACACTGATTCATTTATGCTCCGATGCTTCATGAAGCAGTGTTTTGAAATCAGCCATCACTATAGAAGTCATTATTTTGTTTTTTTTGGCACACCAAAAATATTCTTGTCGCTTTATAATATTAATATTGAACCACTGTACTCACATGAACTGATTTAAATATGTTTTTAGTACATTAATGGATCTTGAGAGAGGAAATGTCCATTGCTCCCTATGCAGGCCTCACGGAGCTATCGGATTTCAACTAAAATATCTTAAAAATGCTTACAGCATCATTCTTAACCAGAGGACCGGGGCCACTAGGGGGCCTCATCTAATTTCATCTAATTATTATTATTAATATATTAAAATATTCTAACTTAATTGAAATGCTAAAAAAATATACAATCAATATGTAAACTGAAGTCATATTTATTTTTTTATAAACTACTTTTTTCTTTCTTTTTTATAACATAGTTCTTGAAATTTCTAGAATCACAATTTGAGCAATTAAAGGTGCTCTAAGTGATGTCACGTGTTTTTAGGCCAAAACATTTTTTGTCACATACAGCAAAAATCTCCTCACTATCTGCTAGCTGCCTGTCCCCTGAACACACTGTAAAAAAACGCGGTCTTTAGTCGCCACAGCTCCGAAAACTAGCCGAGCTAGCCTCTGTTTTGTTTGACAACACTTCGAACGTCAACACGAAGTTACTCCACCCAGGATCGCTTAGAGGACCTTTAATATATCAGCTATTCCAGTTTCTGTTAAAGGTGCCCTAGATTCAAAATTTGAATTTACCTCGGCAGAGTTCAGTACATGGAAAAGACATACATTGAGTTTCAAACTCCATTGCTTTCTCTTTCTTATGTAAATCTCATTTGTTTAAAAGACTTCCGGAAAACACGCGGATCTTAACATAACACTGACTGTTAAGTAAGTGTACGCCACAATATTTGCATATGCCAGCCCATGTTCCCAACATTATGAAAGGCTTACACAAGGGCAGCCAGTAACGTCTGGATCTGCACAGGTGAATCATCAGACTAGATAAGCAAGAACAACAGCGAAAATGGCAGATGGAGCAATAATAACTGACATGATCCATGATAGCATGATATTTTTAGTGATATTTGTAAATTGTCTTTCTAAATGTTTCGTTAGCATGTTGCTAATGTACTGTTAAATGAGGTTAAAGTTACCATCGTTTCTTACTGAATTCACGGAGACAAGAGTCATCACTATTTTCATTTTTAAACACTTGCAGTCTGTATAATGCATAAACACAGCTTCATTCTTTATAAATCTCTCCAACAGTGTAGCATTAGCCGTTAGCCACGGAGCACAGCCTCAAACTCATAGAGTATGCATGCTTTGAATTATGTGAGTAAAGTATTTATTTTGATGTTTATATTTGATTCTCTATGAGTTTGAGGATGTGCTCCGTGGCTAACGGCTAATGCTACACTGTTGGAGAGATTTACAAGATGACGAACATCTTGTAAAGATCCATTTGAGGGTTATATAGCTGTTGAACTTTGTAAATGTTGTAATATAATCGAGAGCTCGTGTGGCAGGGAGCACGCGAATTAAAGGGGCGGCGCGCTGAAAAAATCAGTGCATAGTTAATGATGCCCCAAAATAGGCAGTTAAAAAAATTAATTAAAAAAAATCTATGGGGTATTTTGAGCTGAAACTTCACAGACACATTCAGGGGACACCTTAGACTTATATTACATCTTGTGAAAAAGCATTCTTGGGCGCCTTTAATACAAATTTGGAAAACAAGCAGCTTTGTTATAATTTCACATTAGAAATACCAGAGGAAATATCTTACCTTATATTGGCCTTTAAAAATTGTATATTGGATTATGCGGAGACTTGGGATGAGAACCACAGATTTAAAGGCACAATATGTAAGATTTAAATCCAGAGAAATAAGAAATTTTGACCAGCACATGGATTGTGTCTGTGCGTCGCCTGTCAATGACATTATACCCACATTACATTTATTTTGTAGAATCCATGGAAACACCATAGACGCTTTAATATATTATGTGTTTTATTAGACAGTTGAGCAACTGTTTGGATACATTCATCAGCAAAAAACTAATCATTGTTATTTAGCTCAACACAGTAAGTCTTATTGGTTAAATAACACTTTCTTGGTTTACCGTGAGTGTCATGTTTAACCATGCCTAATATTGATCTAGCTTACTGCAGTGTGCAACAAGTGTCTCATCACTTTCCACACACAAATGTATCTAATATGATAAACAGTGCTGTGTTACCCCATATATGCATGACCAGAAGAAGCTTTCAGCCACACCCTGCTTCATACTACAGTAATGTTAATAAATATTTAATACTGTAGCTCATCAATTAATATGATTTCTGCCCCAGTCCCGTCGGATTATTTCCACTGGCTGTAGACGTGAAGACAACACCTCCCATGATTCTGAGAATCAAGACGTTATCAAGCTACGCCTTTGTTTTGAATAAGTGACCTCTAGCGGCAAAAATTACATATTGTGCCTTTAAAGGTATAGTTCACTCATAATGAAAATTCTGTCACCACATATTGTCCCAAACCTGTATGACTTTCTTGTCTTCTTTTGAGTTCCACAGAAGAAAGGAAGTTAAACAGTTTTGGACAAATTGTACTGTACCAATTCCATTTTGTACAAATTCTAATGCTATAACTATGTTTGTCTCTTTCAGATGATAATGTATCAGCTGGGAGTGGGATGGAGATGGATGATCGTCTTTCTCACCTGGAGCAGAGGGTGCAGCTGCAGGAGGATGAGATTCAGCTGCTGAAGGCGGCGCTGGCGGATGCTTTGAGAAGGCTGGGCTGCTGTGAGGAGATCACACAGATCAGCATCAAGAAAGGTGGACCTACTAAAGGTCAGAGCTTCATCATGGCCCTCTGCTTATTGTCATTATGTGTTTAGAGCCTAGAAAACTGCCAGTTGGAGGTTATTTTTCCATCTAAGGCCATTTAAACTGATTATCTGAGGGCAACCTTGCCTGCATTACTGATGTAAGCTTTGTGTTAGCAGACACGGTTCTTAACTGTTATAGGATATTTCAACCAGGGATGTATTGTAATACATAAAAAATTCCATGTGGGAGGTGAAGATAATTTGCATGTCATTTCACTGTGTTAATCTTTTTCTTCCTTCCTGATTTAGTTCGGCAGATACTGCAAGCTCTGCCGTCCAAGCCTCTGACAAATGGCTATGTGCAAACAAAACGCTTGAGTGGCTACCCTTCCTCTCCCTCCTCTCCGAAAAAGGAGGTACTGATGTCTATCAAAAGGTGAGAGTTAGAAACAAGATTTACGTCATTTTTATTTACATATTATCTCTACACATTTTTCAAATGGCATTTTTTTGGAAGATATGCTGATATCACATAAAGTTGTACATAGTAGAAATATTTGCATTTATTCCACCAAGACTTCTGTTGGTCACAACATTAGTGCAGTATTACTTCTCGACCTCAAGATGGCGGTATTGATTAATAAACCATTTGGAACATTTAGCCAAAAAGATGGCTAAAATAAAAGGATTAGTTCACTTCAGAATTAAAATTTCCTGATAGTTTACTCACCCCCACGTCATCCAAGATGTTCATGTCTTTCTTTCTTCAGTCGAAAAGAAATTAAGGTTTTTGATGAAAACATTCCAGGATTTTTCTCCATGTAGGGGACTTCACTGGGGTACAACAGTTTGAAGGTTCAAACTGCAGTTTCAGTGCAGCTTCAAAGAGCTCTACGCGATCCCAGATGAGAAATAAGGGTCTTATCTATAGCGAAATGATCAGTCCTTTTCTCCTTTTCTCCTCCAACTTTAAAATCGTCCGACATTGTTTTTTTGTAAAGGCCGTTTGACTTAGTCTTTGCACATTTGCTTTGTAAACACTTGCTCGGTACTTCTGCCTACAGTACAGTCCAAAAGTTTGGAACCACTAAGATTTTTAATGTTTTTAAAAGAAGTTTCGTCTGCTCATCAAGGCTACATTTATTTAATTAAAAATACAGTAAAAAACAGTAATGTTGTGAAATATTATTACAATTTAAAATAACTGTTTTCTATTTGAATATATTTCATAAAGTAATTTATTCCTGTGATGCAAAGCTGAATTTTCAGCATCGTTACTCCAGTCTTCAGTGTCACATGATCCTTCAGAAATCATTCTAATATGCTGATTTGCTGCTCAATAAACATTTATGATTATTTTCAATGTTGAAAACAGTTGTGTACTTTTTTTTTCAGGATTCTTTGATGAATAGAAAGTTCAAAAGAACAGCATTTATCTGAAATACAAAGCTTCTGTAGCATTATACACTACCGTTCAAAAGTTTGGGGTCAGTAAGAATTTTTATTTTTATTTTTTTGAAAAGAAATTAAAGAAATGAATACTTTTATTCAGCAAGGATGCATTAAATCAATCAAAAGTGGCAGTAAAGACATTTATAATGTTACAAAAGATTAGATTTCAGATAAACACTGTTCTTTTGAACTTTCTATTCATCAAATAATCCTGAAAAAAAATATTGTACACAAATATTTTGTACAATTGTGCACATTAAATGTTTCTTGAGCAGCAGATCAGCATATTAGAATGATTTCTGAAGGATCATGTGACACTGAAGACTGGAGTAACGATGCTGAAAATTCAGCTTTGCATCACAGGAATAAATTACTTTATGAAATATATTCAAATAGAAAACAGTTATTTTAAATTGTAATAATATTTCACAACATTACTGTTTTTTACTGTATTTTTAATTAAATAAATGTAGCCTTGATGAGCAGACGAAACTTCTTTTAAAAACATTAAAAATCTTAGTGGTTCCAAACTTTTGGACTGTACTGTACATCATGCGTGACCATTGTAACGTGATTACGTAATGCGTGGTACATCGCAGAGCTAGTGCAAGATGAGGTCTTATTTAGGTCTTATAAGCCTAACACTTCACTACATGTCAGAGTATGTTTTTTACTACATCCATGATTGGATCATGTTTTCAGACAGGCCCAAGATATGTTTTGTTCTCTCCTCGACTCATGTTTCTTTGATGTCTTTCTTTCCTGCCCTCTGCATTGTGCCTCACTCATTCTTCTCCACCTCATGCTCTTGTCTCTGTGTGTCAGGAAGAGCATGTCCACAGAACGCCTGTCCACGGTGAAGAAGGAGATGGCCGACTCCCGCAGCAGAACCACCTCATCCGGCAGCTCAACTTGTGGAAAGAGAGACAGGTAACTTTTCATCTAAATAAAGTCCATTAAACTCAATGATTTTTCTGTACACAGAGATGAAAACTCTTTCCCTCCCAGTCTTGAGGCTAGTACAAGATGTCAACACAGCTAAAAATAGATGCTACTTCAGTGTCTAATTAAATGATAATGCCAGACTTTTGGTCAGCAAGACAACCAGAGACAGTAGAGGAAGAGAAGGACCATCTATAGAAAGTATTTTATAAAATACAATTTTAGACCATGATTTGAGATAAATCAGGGTCTGGTTGCATAAATCGCTAAGTTAGTAATCAATTTTTTTTCCTTTAAGACTGTTCATAACTTTTTAAAGTCAGTTATATAGAAACGTATATTTGTCTAATTTGATACCAAAAAGTAAGTAAAGTGATTACTCCCAACTAACTGCTAGTTGGTCAAACTAGTTCCTCATACACAGTCTTACTCTTAACATAATGACTATGTTTATGCAACTGGCCCCAGATAGTAATCCGATGATGATAATTATTATTGTTGTAATTTTATTGCTGATTTGAAGTATGTTATGAAATGTACTTTCTTTATTTAAATAGAATGGTATTGCAATTGCTAAAGGTTATCATTGTGTGTTCTGTTTCATATTTTCTTACCTGAATGTTGGTATATAGACAGTATACACTTCTGTTCAAAAGATTGGGGTCAGTAAATTGATCAAAAGGGACAGTAAAAGATTTCTATTTCAGAGATTTGTATTAAAAATAAATGCTGTTCTTTTAAACTTTCTGTATTTCAAATAAATGCTGTTTTTTTTTAAGCTTTCTATTCATCATTTCGCCCTGAAAAAAATGTATCATGGTTTCCACAAAACATACTAAGCAGCACAACTGCTTTCAACATCGACAATAATCAAGATCCTTTCCAAATCAGCATATTAAAATGATTTCTGAAGGATCATTTGACACTGAAGACTGGAGTAATGGCTGATGAAAATTAAAATTTAATATATTCAATTTTATAAATATAACAAAATAATAAAGTAAATTTAAATTGAAAATATATTTCACGATATTACTGTTCTTCTTTTTTCACAGAATTTTTGATTAAATAAAATGCAGCTTTGGTAAGCATAACAGACTTTTTTTTTTTTTTTTATAAAAAATCTTACAACCCCAAACTTTTGAATGGTAGTGTTAGTGTATACCTATTTGTTTCTTATTAAGTGAGATATTCCAACTACTAAGTGTATTGTAAGTTGTTTTGCATACACTAAGAAGGCTTAGGAACAATGTGATCAAATAGTCATAAATAATTGATGGTGTGTGTACATGGAGTTCCAGGAAGGAAGGTAAACACTGATGTTCAAGCTAGACATCTGTCAATAAAAGTGTTATTGACTGAGATCCTATCAGAGCTGTACAGCAACCACTGGAAAACTCCCATTAAACTTTCATAAAGAAATCCATTAACCAGGTTATCACTTAATATTGTGTTAAATTCAATTCAATTGTAAGGTTTTTGTTTGTTTTTACAATTTTTATAGTAGAAAGGAGAGTTCAAAATTACATTTGAATAGAGAAAAATTCAAGCTTATCATCATATGAGCCTTTGTTGCTATCACAAACTACTACATAATGAACGTTTCATTCTACTAAAGGGTTAAATATCAGTTCCAGCAGGTTTCCCACCAAGCTCCCGCAGGATGTTTGTACAGCAGGTAATCCTACACATTAGTAGCGTTACATTTATGGCATGATTGTTTGAGACTAAAATATGTATGGCACATGTTAGCTCTGCGCAGTCACTTAGTTGACACACTCACCACTGAAACAGTCTCTTGACCACAGAGTGCTTCATGTTACTGCAATGAAGCACTGGGGGGTGTGTTCACTCAGAAAAGGGCTGTCATGCATACTGAGGAAGTGTCCTGCCATTGGTTAGCGAGGTCCATGTTCCTGCAGGGCTGAAGTTAACTCAAACAAGGAACTCAGTCTTTTGCCTGACGCTTCTGCAAATTCCAGCTAGCGCTTAAACTGAATAACGGGGAAAACAACATGAAGAGGTCAACCAGGTAAAGCTTATGTTCTTGTTAAGCTCTTTCAGGTCTTCAAAAGAAAAACTTTTGGTAGTTATAGGGTGAGGTTGATAATAGAATTGCTTTCAGCCTTCTGCAACAAAGCAAACATAGGTAGGCAAACAAGAATATTCACAGCATCATGGCTTCTATAGATAAACAAAGTGAACGCACCTGGGCTAAGCTTGTGTTATAACTTCCCAAATGGGAACAAAAGTTTGTCAAAACACCTGACAACCTTTAGCATATGCATTTTACTTTGCTGTTGCAAGGCTTCAGTTTTGTTTGTTTTCGGGCAATTTATTCATCATTTTGTGAGTCATTTAGCAAAAATGTGCTTTGTGTTTCCATCTGTGTTTTATTGCTTTTGGTATTGTCAGGCTGAAACCTTGTTATCCATTCAATTTAATGTAATGTAATATATAATGAATAAATTGCACTAATTGCTTTAGTGCGTTGCTTATCTAGCAATCTAGATATTGATTGTTACCGCTGGTCGGCTGTATGTATTAAACATGAAACCCACCCACTGCCACAAACACACAAACACACACAGCCACACCCACACACACAGAGCTTCAAAGGCAAATTAGAGTGAGTGCTCTACATCAGGAAATAACCTCATGTCCAGAGAACTTCAACAAAAGCTTTTAGTGAATCACTTGCTTTGGAGATTTGATTTAATTTGTAAAGATACTGTGCATGCATACCATGTGTGGTGATTTTAACGTATAAAATCCATGAATCGTCAAATCGTCACCAGCACTGTGTGTGGTATGACTTGGGTAAAGTTGGTTTTATATTCGCACATTCGGACTTCTGATGAATTCAGACTTTCCAATAAATGTGCAATAAATGAATGTTTGCGAATTTTAAGCAGCGACATGATATTGACAACCAACGAGTCAACTTACAACATTTTTCACAGTCGATCAAAATAGACAAGTATTGTTTTAATGGCATATTTACTTGTGAATGTCCACTGAATGTCCAATGTAGTGTGATTAACAAGGCTATTGAATACGGATGTCCGAATGTGCGAATATAAAACCAACTTTACCCAAGTTATGGTATGGATGGGTGTGTGCATAGTCAGTGCATTAGTATAAGGCCTCCTTTGAGGTCATGCACATTAGTGGTGCATGCAGCTTTATATTGAGTTTGGTTGCTACTGCTACACAGCCTAGGGTGATTATTGGTAAAAATGGATTTTTCCAGTATGTGCTTGTGAGAAAATGCTGCCAGGGCAGCTGCCATTTTGTGTGCCGTCACCTAAAATCAGGTGTGTGGAGCCCTGAAATGTTGCTAAAATGTCAATTAATAAACATAAATTGCTTACAATTAACATCATGCAAAAAGAAGAATACTCCCCATATGTGGATCCAAACGATGCATATATGACATTACATTTAGCCATTTAGAAAAATATTTTTTAGGTGGCTAAATGACTGCAGCTTTTTACAAATAACACAGTGATTATATACATAGCACACTGGCTAATGGAAATATTGTGTGATTTTTAGCCTACACCTCTCTAAAACGGTGTTATTAGAGATGAGGCTTGCTTTGGTGTGGCCCGCTTTGCTTTAATTAAGTGTTTGGATGGTTTCTGCATGGACACAAACAGATCATTGTGGGAGCGTTTCTTCTTAACGGCACCCACGATCCTTCTGCCTTCTCTTTACATAATAACATTTAATTTTGCCCTCTTACTTTAGAAAGTTCCAGGTTTCCAGCCAGAGACACTGTTTGCTGTCCATTCAGAGGATACTAGAGTTTCGCAAACGTATTCCAGCAAATAATGCTGGATTGATGGGTATAATTGATTACTTTCAGCTGTCTGAGACAGGCTGTCAATCATGACAGTCTTGCATCAGCGTAAAGGAAGTGGAAAACTGTGTGGTTAGGAAAAGCAGCAACAAATGCACGCACAGACACAAACTGAATCTTTTTTTCTTTTTTAATCAAGGCCTCTACGTTTAGAACAATTTTGTCCATGGTTGTTTTTTGAAGCAAAAGCACCACCAGTGCTGGCACCCCACCAAATCTGTTTAGTCATGTAAACAAGCTCTGAAACGGCCTGTATTTATTTGAAAGCAGTTTTGGGTGCCCCTCTCCTCCTGTCACTTTAGCTCAGTGTTCTCTCCATTGCACAGATCTATGAGAGGCCACATGAAAGCTGGGTCAGGATTAATGGATGAGCTCAATGAATTAGTCATGCTCGTACAAAAAGTCAAAGACAGCAAACAAAACTTTTCAGAAATGTTTTTTAGAAAGTTTTTGTTTAACTTATGGCGCTGTTTTTGTCTGGATTGTTGTCTGTGAAGGAATGAATGACATACTTCTTTCTCTTTTGTTCTTTCAGCAAAACCAAAGAGTGCACCTTCAATGCTGGTAAGCTTGTCTATTTTGAATTAACCCTTGTGTACTGTTGTGGGTCAATTTGACCCGTTTTGATTTGTGAGTTCAGTTAACCTGTTTTTTTGGTTTTTTTTTTTCTTGAAATTTTGTGACTTTTTCTCATTTAGGGCCATGAACATACATGCAAAGTTTCAACACACTGATGTGTTGTGAAATGTGATTACAGAAATTTTATACGTTCATACTGTTTGTGGGTCAATTTGACCCATATAGACAGCCATTCAAAATCAACTACAGACCCAAAATACAAAACACTTCTATGTTTTATGTCAGAACTCATCAACTCTAGTACTGAAGTGCCAGCGTCTTATTGAGTTTAACAGCTTTTTATACAAAGTTTCTGGAAATATAAAGTTGTTTTACCTGTTAATTATCTATCCCACTTTTTGAGCATAGATGTGAAAATGACTTTTCTAACTTACATTTTTAAAAATCTTGAATACTTCAGAGCACAGACTTAAGTTTGGTATCTTTTTAAAGGGAACACTTCACAGATTATTGTAGAAGTAAAAAAAAAAGTTGTAAAAGTAAAGTTTAAAAAAGTTACAGAAGTTTATGAAAATTTAAAATATATAAAATATATATTTTACAAAACATGTTCAACTCTAAAACTTCAAGAAAATCAAAGTTGAATATCTGAACAAGTTCTGTGCTGAATTTTAGGTTGATATCTCAAAAAAAAAGCTAGCAAGATTTTTTGTGCGCAGTACCAAACTTTTTCACTAGATGACATCCAGACTCCAGCGGTGACTCTATGATTTCCATATATGGTTTGAGTGATCTGAACCATATGTTCCATACTTTTCAGAAGAAGTTTGGGCAGTAATGATAATATTTGATTTGAATTCGATCCATAAAACGCATATAAATAACATAAGGAAAGAATCAGATCATGTTATAATTTGGCACTGCATCACAAATGAAGAATCTATCGCTATTTATTAAACCAAATATGAAAACTAGTGTCTGAAAGCTTTCAAACAATATATAGTTTTTCAAGATTACTTTAGGTTTCGACTAAGATATTATTAAATGTATAATGCAGGTGTAGGCAAGTTCGGTCCTGGAGAGCCGCTGTCCTGCAGAGTTTAGCTCCAACCCTGAAAAAAAACCTTCAGCTGCCTATAGCCTTAGTAATCCTGAAGAGCTTGATTAGCTTGTTCAGGTGTGTTTGATTAAGGTTGGAGCTAAACTCAGCAGGACAGCGGGTCTCTAGGACTGAACTTGCCTACCCCTGGTATAATGGTAAATGTCCCACAGGTCGGGGGAGGGGCAGTCTTAAAAACAGTGGTTAAAAATATTTTTATAAATCATAAATTCAGATATTTATTCTTTGTAATGTGTGAAAAGTATTGATATTAAAAGTTAATTATTTAAACATGATTGTATGTTGTTGTTTTTTTTCATAGTGTGATTTTTGGAGAATTGTATTGAATCCAATTAGGGTCAATTTGACCCGGACCATACGGGCAGTCGCCAGAAATCAAACAGTGCATGAGGGTTAATATGATGAATACCACACAATAAAAAACACCTAGAACACCCTAGCAACTACATATCAGTTAACTAAAACTAAAACTTAAAAAACTCTATAACTGAAGTAAAGCTGAAATAAAATATAAATATTAGATGGAAAAACAGACATTTAAAAAGAATTAGAAAATTAAAAATGCTGCATTAGCAACTAACTAATAAAATACGTTTAAGCTTCTAAAATGACTAAAACTGAATTGTAGATCCATAGAAATATTTAAAAAAAATAACAAAAGCTTATAAAATTATAACCTAATTATAACTATTAATATTAATAAATAGTATATAAATAATACTAAAAATAACACAGCTGTATATGAACTGTGGGAGTAAGTTTTTGCATCCAAATATAAATGTCTATTTATTATGTACAACAAACTTTATATTCCAAAAAAGGCATATATATATAATATATATGTATGTAATATTTGCTTAACTAGCAGTGCAGGGAGAGACTGAGCCCTGTGTTATAGGAAATTATAAATTAGCCTGACTCGATCCCATTATCGTCTGCATTACAGTTAAAAACTATAATGGATCGACATTCTGTAATGGCCAAGTTGGTTTCTAAGTAAAGAGAGTTCTGTCAGTAGGGCCAGGATAATTTGATAAATCATCCTTAACAAACCATGTTTACTGCCTGTTTGCCTGTTTCTGTTTCTTACATTTCTGTCCTTCTTGAACAGATGATGGTTATGTTAGGATGTTCATACGTGGACGTCCAATCACCATGCATATTCCAGACCAGCTGAAGGATGCCTACAGCCTTGACCACAAGGTGGCCCTGCCAGAGCGCAAGCTAAAACTTCAGTGGGTGTATCCTTGCCATTTAGCTGAAAATGTTTTTATAAAGTAACATAAGGGAATTGTTCAGATATTGTAGTGAATAATGATGCATTTTGATAGATAATTTTGAACTTGTTTATAACATGTAAATTTTATTCTTATTATTTTACAATAATTTGCAAAAGTGCATCAATTATTTTCAATTAAATTTGAGTTTATTTCCTAAATAGGTTGAAATGAAATGCAAATGTGACTCAAAAAAGTGCTAATTTAAAAGCACTTATCAATGTAAAAGCTTTTTATTTCTTAACACACTTCATTAGTTATGGCTATAGGGGAAGAGACTGCCGTTCCAACCTCTACCTGTTGCCGACGGGAGAGATTGTGTACTTCAATGCTTCCGTAGTGGTGCTATACAATGTAGACGAGCAGCAACAAAGACACTATCTGGGCCATAATGATGATGTCAAGTGGTAAATAAATATATTGATTTTAGTTTCCACATACTTTTGCTCATATAGTGTACTGCTAAAGGGATAGATTACCCAAAAATAAAAAAATTCTGTCATTATTTTCTCGCCCTAAAGTTGTTCCAAACCTGTATGAATGTCTTTGTTCTGTTGAACACAAAAGAAGTTATTTTGAAGAATGTTTGTAATCAAACAGTCGTGGGGCATTATTGACTGCCATTGTATGGAGGTTTTACAGTGTATACAGGTTTAGAACAATTTGAGGGGGAGTAAATGATGACAGAATTTTCATTTTTGGGTGAACTGTCCCTTTAATGAAGATTAACGGCACTGGTGGAACTATTGCAGGAGAGAAATCAGTCTAGTGTCGATGTCATACAGACAAAAAAAGCATTTCCAATTTCATATGCAGATTATCCTCAAACTAGGTCATTGTTCAAAGGTCCAAAAGATGTTATCATAGTGCTTATCATCTTTATGAACAAATATATTGTACCACTCTATTGCCATCATTCAACAAAAAGAGCCAATGTACTCAGGAAGTGTTGCTAGATTCTGAGCAAATTTGCATTTTTAGGGTAGATCTTAACAGACTCTTATCTTCAAGATAAGAGAATCCTGCAGTATATTCAAATATACCTGCAATCAAACCAGATCTCTTCTGCCTTGTGTTTTTTTTTCTATGCTGTTTGGCTGCCAAGCAATGCTTGTAACCATGAACCGTTCAGAGATTATTTTATGCAGATGTCTTCATAGCGTCAACATGATATTTGTTGTAAAATTAACATATGTTGCTAATTAAAATAACACTGGAATGCTCTCTCTGTGAATTTCAAAATCCCTGCTGCTTTGCAAAACTCTTGCAGCCTGTTTATTGCTTTTTCTGGGATCAGACTGCATTCATTTACTGTTCCCTGGAGAGAGAGAGAGAGAGAGAGAGAGGGATAGATGGGAAATCTTTTCTGACAAGCACTGATCCTGACAGTGTTCTCTTTGCAGTTTGGCCATCCATCCAGACATGGTCACCATAGCAACAGGACAAGTTGCCGGAACATCCAAAGATGGCAAAGTTAGTTCACATTTTAAATTCTGTAGCAGCATAATGATTTGTTGATCTTGCGGCTTAATCCAGCTTTCTGTGTGCTCAGAAACGAAACTACTGTGTTCATAACACTTTACACCAGTGTTTTAGCAATTTGCAAAGTATTTTAGCAGTAGGGCTTTTCACACTGCGCTTAACCCCGGGTTAACGTCATTGTAAACACCGCTTTTAACCCCAGGTAAAGGAACGTTTCACACTTGTAATTTAGAAGAAGTTACTCCACCCAAGATCGCTTAGAGCACCTTTAAGATATTTTTGTTAAAATCCGATGTTCGGTGAGGCCTCCATTGATAGCAATGGTACTTCCTCTCTCAAGATCCATTAATGTACTAAAAACATGTTTAAATCAGTTCATGTTAGTACAGTGGTTCAATATTAATATTATAAAGCGACGAGAATATTTTTGTTGCGCCTAAAAAACAAAATAACGACTTATTTAGTGATGGCCGATTTCAAAACAATGATCAGGAAGCATAATGAATCAGTGTATCGAATCATGATTCGGATCGCGTGTCAAACCGCTAAACTGCTGAAATCACATGACTTTGGCGCTTCGAACCTCTGATTCGACACACTGATTCATTATGCTCCGAAGCTTCCTGAAGCAGTGTTTTGAAATCGGCCATCACTATATAAGTCGTTTTTTTTTTTTTTTTTTTTTTTGCGCTCCAAAAATATTCTCGTCGCTTTATAATATTAATATTGAACCACTGTACTCGCATGAACTGATTTAAATATGTTTTTAGTACCTTTGTGGATCTTGAGAGAGGAAATGTCATTGCTCCCTATGCAGGCCTCACGGAGCCATCGGATTTCAACAAAAATATCTTAATTTGTGTTCCGAAGATGAATGAAGGTCTTACGGGTGTGGAACAACATGAGGGGGAGTAATAAATGACATTATTTACATTTTTGGGTGAACTAACCCTTTAACCCCGCACTGTGGTGCCAAACTTGTTTGAAATGATGTTAGAATATTACTACTAGATGCTTAGCAAAGGATATCCAATAGCGTGCCTCATATTCACGTACTTCAGACAGTGACAGAAACACTGTGCATTGTTTTTAAACAGTAAATTCAGCATTTGAGAGGAAAAGTGTCAAATGCTGACTGAAAACGTGACAATTTGAGTGAAGAAGAGACCGTTTCATTCTTACCTTTTATAGTCCTAAATGTCCATTCGGTATAAACTCAATAGTACAGTCTGCAATATAAAAAATATTGGATAAACGTGCTGCGTTTATCCAATCAATGACACTGACGCCGCAAATATGCAAATAAGAACGTTAACCCAGGATTTAGGAATATACAATGTGAAACGTCAGTTTATGAATACCCAGGATTAATTGTTAACCCTGGGTAAATTATGAGCAGTGTGAAACAAGATAACCCAGGGTTCCGTTTACCCGGGGTTTAGAATGACCCAGGATTAACTATTTCAAGTGTGGAAAGCCCTAATATTGTGTATTAGCCTTAAAGAAATACTTTTATTCACCAAGGATGCATTAAATTGTTCAAAAGTAACAGTAAAGACATTTAAAAGGTTACAAAAGATTTCTGTTTTAAATAAATTTCCATCACAGGAAAAACTTACAATATTAAAACACTATTACCCTTTTTAACTGCATTTTTGATCAAATAAATGCAGCTTAGGTGAGCAGAAGAGAACATTTTTAAAGAATCTTACCGAACACAAACTTTTCAGGTGTTTGTAAAATGTTGTAAATGACAAAAACAGTAAATAATTGAAGAAAATTAATTTTAATGTGAACTATTCCTTTAATCTGATTTAGAGATTCATATGCATATAAATGAATCTTTGTTTCAGCCTTTGCAGCCTCATGTCCGTGTCTGGGACTCGGTCAGTCTGAACACTCTTCATGTGATCGGAGCAGGTGTGTTTGACCGAGCTGTCACCTGTGTTGCCTTTTCAAAGTCGGTAAGCGAACTTCCTTTTTAAGTTCTTGATAAATAATCTGTGTGCTTTGATGCCATACAATATATGAGAGAACCGCACAATGGGTATAGACGAACATTTGATGAATGGCTGAATGAACAATGGTATTTTACATGGATATAATACCTCTCCTCTTCACAGAATGGTGGTGCTCATTTGTGTGCGGTTGACGATGCAAATGATCACATTTTGTCAGTTTGGGACTGGCAGAAAGAAAAGCAGCTGGCGGAGGTTAAGGTGAGGTGGCATGTTGTATAAAAGTGTGTGAGTTAGGAAGCAAGTAATACAAAAAAGCAATACTAGACTTACTGTACAGTTTCCTTGCATAGTATATCTTGTGTGATCATGCCTTTTAATAACAGAAACCTGAGTGTTCACAGACCAAGTGGTTTAAAACCCTGACCAGACACGTACGCCATCATGACGTCTTTTTGACGTGTGCATTTTCATCTGGAAGATGTCATGTTTGTCTTCTTTATCTTGTAATGTAATGACTTGTGCGGCCTATGAAATTACTTTCCTGACATCAACAATCCGTCTTTATTTTTTTTAACCCCTTCCCTTCCAACCGCTAGTCTCTATTCTATTATGTAATACCACCCATTTTCCACAATTGAATCAATTCTCGATGGATCAAATGAATTGTTTTTTTTTTCTCTTGGAATATTCCGTTTCAAGCTGTGTCAGGTAGATTTGAAAGTATTTAAATGTTTAAAATGCTAAAATGATCACATTTTATAACATGTTTTAAAGGGTTAGTTCACCCAAAAATGAAAATTCTGTCATTAATTACTCACCCTCATTTCATTCTACACCAGTAAGACCTTTGTTAATCTTCGGAACACAAATTAAGATATTTTTGATCAAATCCGATGGCTCATTGAGGCCTCCATTGCCAGCAAGATAATTAACACTTTCAGGTGCCCAGAAAGTTACTAAAGACGTATTTAAAACAGTTCATTGGTTCAAGCTTAATATTATAAAGCGACGAGAAAAAACTAAATAACGACTTTATTTAACAATATCTAGTAATGGGCGACTTCAAAACACTTCGAAGCTTTACAAATCTTTTGTTTCGAATCAGTGGTTTCGGATCGCGTATCAAACTGCCAAAGTCACGTGAACTATTGAAATTTCTAAACACTTATGACGTAACGAAGCCTCGTTTACTGAAATCACGAGACTTTGGTGCTCCGAACCACTGATTTGAAACAAAAGATTTGTAAAGCTTTCGAAGCAGTGGTTTTGTGTTTTTTTGTTTTTGTTTTTTTTTTCATTTTTGGGTGAACTAACCCTTTAATAGTGTGCAATGGTCTCCGGTGTCTTGGTGACAAATATGTGCTTACTGGGAAGTAGTAAGAAATTTGCCACTTCATTTTAGACGAAGAAAGAATACATCTTGTTTTGTGTCAAATATCCACTCACAATTTTGCAGTGTTCCAATGACTCAGTGCTGGGCGCTGTCTTCCACCCCATGGAGGCCAGCCTTATTGTCACCTGCGGGAAGTCTCACATCAACTTTTGGACAATGGAAGGGAGTACTCTTACAAAACGCCAGGGATTGTTTGAGGTTTGCAGCACTTACTTTTCAGTATTCCAACTAATATACAAGTCAGCATATGATATCTTTGAGTTTATGGCCTGTGTGTGAATTTTTTTTTTTTATATTTTACTTTATTATTAAAGTTGCATTCAAAATACCCATAGCACAGAAATCTAGGAATATTAATTATGATTTTATTTGATGTATTCATATTTTTGGTATGCTTTCAGAAACATGAAAAGCCCAAGTATGTGCTCTGCATTGCTTTTGCTGAGAATGGAGATGCAATTACTGGAGATTCTAGTGGAAACATCTACATCTGGGCTAAAGGTCAGCAAATAATTATGCCATTATACATTTAAAGTGTTTTTTTTTTTCTCTCTGCCAAAATACTTATCCAAATGCCACATTTTTAAGTAATGAACTGTACTTAATCCATCTATTTATGTGACGGCAGTTAGAAAAACAGCACCTTCATCTGTCTGAATGTTATTAGTGTAGATATATTCCCTCAGTGCAGCCTATGATTTGATGATGAACTCCGATTTAAAGGTGGAAACAGGATCAGCCAGGTGGTTTCGGGAGCACATGAGGGTGGGATTTTCTCTCTGTGTGTGCTGAAGGATGGAACGCTGGTGTCAGGAGGAGGGAAAGACCGCAAGGTGCTGCAGTGGGACCATGATTACCGCAAAAAGAGCGAGATGGAGGTGAAGTTGTTGTCTTGTTCTTTCATTTCTGTGAAATTAAATTTTACTGACTTGTATAATGAAATGCAGAGAGAAATACTGAAATACTTATTTTTAATGATTGCCATATACCCTCAAATATGACTTTTATATTCCTAGTACTGAAATGTAATCCAGGCATCTTATTTATTAGATTCAGCTATCTCAGCACTGAATTCACTCAATTTAGAACAATTTGTACAAATCATGTTTTAGCTGAGATGTACAGATTACACGTTTCTTCTCCGTAATCAGGTTCCTGAGGCTTTTGGCCCTGTCCGCACTCTAGCTGAAGGAAAACAGGACGAGCTGTTTGTGGGAACAACTCGAAACGCTGTTCTTCGGGGCTCTTTTTCTGGTTCCCTCACTCCTATTGTTCAGGTATAGGCTGTCGGATGATATTACATTGTGTTTAGATGGCTTTTGGCCTTATATCTTTGCCAAAAGTCAACAAGATCACAACGTTTTTCCTTAGTCTCATGTAGCCAGGCCTCAGATTATAAACAGCATATGTCCTGGACAGGGTCGTCCCAAGCATGGGGCAGGGGGCCCAGTGCAAGGCAGCGGAAGCTGGGCCATCCCTCAGTCCATTCGCGGTCACGTTCCGGGTGGGGGGGTTGTTTGTGGAGGTGTTTTGTCGCGGTTCCCAGGGCCCCCTAAAGGCCCCCTAAAGCACGAGGCCCAGTGCATTGCACCAGTTGCACCGCCCTAAGGACGGCCTTGGCCCTGGACCATATTACAGTTAATACTGGCCAAAAAAACGAGCACTTGAACAAGAATAGACCAGATGTAAAGCAACCAACTACAGTTATGTGTGTTTACATGCCTGCTAAATAAATAGATAATACCAATAATCAATTCTACCTGTCCAAAAGTAATAAGTACATGGCCATTCTTACCCTGGTCTCTGTGTTTTCCATCTGTGAAAGGGTCACACTGACGAGTTGTGGGGCTTGGATGTGCATCCCAGTACTGAGCAGTTTGTAACATGTGGTCAAGACAAGCAGGTCTTTCTCTGGGACACCTCTACCCATCTGCCTCTGTGGAGCAAGGCCATCGAGGTTTGAATGAAATCTCTGTTTTACATTTACATTATAGTAATATGTAATCACAATCAAAAAATGATCCCATCTGCTTGCAAGTTTGATTTTGTATACTGTATGTTCACTTAATTACCGTTTTAGACGTTAGAATGTTCTGTTATGATTTTAGATTTTTGTTTAATATTTATATTAAATATTATTTAATATAAATATTGAATATATATTTAATAATATTTATATTAAAATATTACAAGTTAAATTATAATCCTGCTTATAATATTATATTATGTGAAATTTTAATTTCTACATTGTATAAAATATATATTTTTAATATGAATTTTTATTTAATATTACAACATTAAAACTATATAATAAATCATAAAAATGTAATTTTATTTTTCCATGATATACAATATATTTTTTTATATTTTTATTTTTAATGTTTAATATTGATATTAAAATATAAAATTATTAAAATATAAATGTAAAATGTAGTATTTTGTGTTTTTTTACTTTGTATAAAATAAAAAAATATATATATTTTTATTTATTGGTTTATTTTTATTTTAGGACCCTGGGCGTTCCATTGGATTTCATCCCAGTGGCACTGTGCTTGCTGTGGGCACCATGACAGGAAGGTATGGCTGCACATGGGATTGATTTTTGACTTAGATTACCTATCAATCAGCTGGTTTTCAACAACAACAAAAAATAAAGCAGAAATATTTAACAGATTTGTTTTAAAATTGTGATGCTCTTTTCTCAACTGTACATTTAATTACAAATATTTTGTAATTCTGGCTTATTTGATGCATCAATAATCAAACCAGTTTTTTTTTTTTTTTTTTTTTTTTTTTTTGCCATCTTACAGGTGGTTGGTGCTGGACACTGACACCCGTGATCTCGTCTCTATGCATACAGACGGCAATGAAATCATCTCAGTTATTAAATATTCTCCAGGTGTGATCTTTTGTGCTTTTTTACTGTTCTCTTAAACTATTTTCACTCTTGTGAAACATACATACAAATACAACATACACTATCGTTTAAAAGTCTGGGGTCAGTAATATATATATATATATATATATATATATATATATATATATATATATATATATATATATATATATATATTATATATATAATTTTTTTTTTTATGTTAAATGTGTTAAGGCTCCTATGCTCACAAAGGCTGCATTTATTTGATACAAATACAGTAAAACAGTAAAATTTAAATATCATTACAATTTTAAATAACTGTTTTCTATTTTAAAATAATCTGAAATATTACTCATTCCTGTCATGTCAAAGCTGAATTCTCAGCATCATTGCTCCAGTCTTCAGTGTCACATGATCCTTCAGAAATCATTCTAATGTGCTGATTAGAATTATTACTATCAATGTTGAAAACATTTGTGCTTAATGTTTTTGTAGAAACCATCATACTTTTTTTTTCAGGATTCTTTAATAAATAGAAAGTTCTATTATTATATAATTATATCTATAATAGAAAGAATTATTTTTTTTTTAAGTAGTAGTGTGTGTCCAAAATCACCACTCACATCCTCTCAATCTTATAGATGGGGCATACCTGGCCGTGGGTTCCCATGACAACTTTGTTTACATCTACTCTGTTACTGAGAATGGCAGGAAATACAACCGTGTTGGCAAATGCACTGTGAGTTTTACATCCCTTCAAAAATCTATCTATTTCCTTTGTAATTAATTAGGGACCATTAGCACTCGTTTAATACTGTGTTTTGCATCCATAGGGACACTCCAGCTTTGTCACTCATCTCGACTGGTCCGCCGACAGCCAGTTTATTGTAACCAACTCAGGCGACTATGAGATCTTATTCTGTGAGTTGTTTTCTCAGCTAACAGCTTTGTCAGTGAATGGAGCTCAATGTCATTGTTTTTATTGGCCGGTGTCTTGTTTCATGTTGAAAAGGGGAGGCATCCAGTGGGAAGCATATAACCAGTGCAGATGCAGTGCGTAATCTAGAATGGGCCACCACCACCTGTGTGCTGGGTTTCACTGTGTTTGGTAAGTCACACCTTACACCCACACAAAGATTAGTATCCATTTAATTATTTTCCTGGGAATGGCTATGAAATGTAACACTGTCAAATGTCAACTTGACACTTTTTGCTCTTCTTGTGCCTTTCCTTTTTTATTTTATGGTGTTTTGTTGCTTTATTTTATTTCAAGGGATCTGGCCAGAGGGTGCTGATGGCACAGACATTAATGCTGTATGCAGGTCACATGACAACAACCTCCTTGCCTCAGCTGATGATTTTGGCAAAGTGCACTTGTTCTCTAACCCCTGTTCCCAGCCAAGGGTGAGGTTTTTTTTTTTTTTTTTTTTTTGTGCGAAATTTGTCATTCAATCAAATCGTACTCTGTAAAACATTTTTTTTCCCTTAATCCGCAGGCTCCCAGCCATATCTATGGTGGGCATAGCAGCCATGTGACCAACGTTGCCTTTCTCCATGATGACAGTAATCTTCTTTCTACTGGTGGGAAAGACACCAGCATTCTTCAATGGGTGCTGGCTTAGTCACATCTGAGCCATCCTGCTGCAACCTCACTGTAGACTCCTGCCCACTAGAGGGCAGCACTGCTGTGCCTAATTCCCTTTTCTGCTGTCCTATTTGCCTGTACTGTGTATGTACTATTTTATTAGGTTTTCCATTAAGTGCTGGTACAGAGTCAGTTTTGTCTCTTATCCAGGTATAATTACCGTGATTGTTTGAGGGGTTGAGGCTGAGCTTAAATCGGTGATAATTGGCGAACTCTTGTCTAAAGTCAATTGTACGCTTTGCTGAATCACCACTAGAAGGAGCTCTGGTGCAGGAGAAGGAGCATGTTGTCTACTGTGGACACTATTTAAGCCTATTTAAAGAGTTTTAGCTGCTATCTGTGTTGTTGAAACCTATAGAAATATATAATGCTGTCACTTAGTGGAGGTTGTATTTTAATATTGGAAGTGCATAATAATGTCGTGGCACTTGGCTTTTGATGCATATCTAGGGGATAACTTAAGCTGTGCTTTGCCTTTTATTTGTTAATAAAGTTTGTCATATATCAGTGAATTTACTCTCAAAATGTGTCTTGAAATCTAGAAAGAAATCTTGAAAACAAATTTATATACACTATACTGCCAAAAGTACTGGGACACCCCTCAAAATCATTGAATTCAGGTGTTCCAATCACTTCCATGGTCACAGGTATAAAAAATCAAGCACCTACACATGCAGACTGCTTCTACGAACATTTGTGAAAGAATGGGTCGCTCTCACAGTAGGTGTCCACTGGCAGGCAGGCGGAGCAGAGCGAGCGCTTTCAATTCATTCCTATGGAAGTCGAGCTTCACAATCCCAGAATGCACCTCGCAAGCGTGAAGCTTGACTTCCATAGGAATTAATTGAAAATGCTCGCTCTGCTCCTGCCTGCCCCGCGCCAGTGGACAACCTACCATCAGGAAGCTCAGTGAATTCAAGCGTGGTACCGTGATAGGTTGCCACCTGTGCAATAAGTCCATTCATGAAATTTCCTCACTACTAAATATTCCACGGTCAACTGTTAGTGGTATCATAACAAAGTGGAAGCAATTGGGAACAACAGCAACTCAGCCACGAAGTGGTAGGCCACGTAAAATCACAGAGCGGGGTCAGCGCATGCTGAGGCGCACAGTGCGCAGAAGTCGCCAACTTTTTGCAGAGTCAATAGCTACAGACCTCCAAACTTTATGTGGCCTTCAGATGAGCTCAAGAACAGTGCGGAGAGCTTCATGGAATGGGTTTCCATGGCCGAGCAGCTGCATACAAGCCTTACATCACCAAGTGCAATGCAAAGAGTCTGATGCAGTGGTGTAAAGCACTGGGGTATTATGATGTGGGGTTGTTTTTCAGGGGTTGGGCTTGGCCCCTTAGTTCCAGTGAAAGGAACTCTTAATACTTCAGCATACCAAGACATTTTGGACAATTTCATGCTCCCAACATTGTGGGAACAGTTTAGGGATGGCCCCTTCCAGTTCCGACATGACTGCGCACCAGTGCACAAAGCAAGATCCATAAAGACATGGATGAGCGAGTTTGGTGTGGAGGAAATTGACTGACCTGCAAGTCCTGACCTCAACCCAATAGAACACCTTTGGGATGAATTAGAGCGGAGACTGCGAGCCACGCCTTCTCACCAACATCAATTCCTGACGAATGCTGTATGACAATGGATGGTCTAGATGGATGGATTTCTAGATGGTTGGTAGGTCAGTGTATGTTTTGGTCCTTCATTTTTTGACTTAATATAGAAATCGTAAAATGAAAAAATGGCACATTTTTAAATTTTTTTTCAAACAAAACGAAAAACAAGAATTCGGCTTGATTTTTCTATTTCATTCAGGGGTAGAAAATGAATAAACAACGTGAATATTTGATCTCTACATGTGGGCGGGAATGAAATACCCCTTTCCGCTGATTGGTTGACCAAACATTAAGCCGTGCCATCAGTTCTTCCGAAGTTCAGCGCAGCAGAATAGTCCTTCGCTGCAATGGATTCTTAATGCGTTTATTGCAACTACATTTAATCTTTCTCCTCAAACAGCCAGATTCACAAATGGCTTGACACATAACCATACCTGAGGCAGAGACTAGACAAGGCTTCTCTGTGTCCATAAATTCGGCAACCTACATGTGTTTATCTCAGAAATAACAATTTACTTCACACCACCACTCACAACTACCTTATAGCCAATACCTTTGGCACACTGCCTGTTTTATTATTGCTGACCACCTATCAAAATGTGTGTGGTAGTGCTGCACAATTCACTGGACAGCAAAGGGATATAGTGAAGCCCAGATCAATTTAAGTTATCATACACAGAAGTCAAACTTTTGTTTTGGGCAATACGCTAAGATCATTTAATTAATATTAAGTATTGGCCAGCTAACTGATGGCATACAGAACAGTTATCTCTGCCAACTAAACTTCCAAAGCA